>NC_068305.1:601105-621105 GCF_025860055.1 Xyrauchen texanus | reverse complement strand
TAGGAAGCTTAATTTAAAAACATCACCTTAATTCAATAATGGTCTCTAGATAGTTTTTGAACCTACATTTATTCATTTAGATGAATTTTCAACCTGAAAATTGTATACTATATAATATCTGTTGTCTTCAGTATAAACCCTTAACTTTAGATTGCCCTCTTAATATATAAAATCTTTAATCATTGATGAGGAGAGCTGTCTGAACTCCTTCATATCACTCTATCTAACATTATTGTCAAGGCACATAATTTTACATATAAAAATAAAATCAAAATAAAATAAAACAACTTATAGGTATTTCTTCAAATTCTGCTCTTGTGTTTCTGTTTCAAGCAGACACTTATCAATTTTAGACTGAGAGAGTTTTTTTTTTTCATTTTACAATCTCACAATAATATATTTAGTTTATTCTTCAACAGTAAAAATAGTGATATTTATAATAACTGATTATATTAACTGCTTTCAAACTTTCTCATCTCACACCATTTAAAAACAAACAAAAAAAATAAAAAATACTCTCAACTTTCTTCATTCAAACAACATACAAATAACCTTCTAAGCTTTAATAAAACAGAACACAATGTCGTTTTCGATATTCTCTATATAATCAATTCAACTTATTCTAGCCTTCTTATTCATGCAGAGCTTTACATTTATAACACCTATATTATTATTATTATTAATATATTATAATCCCTTTTTTATTATTAAGTAATAATTTATTATTACTACTTTCTCCATTTCTTACACTTTCTCAGGTGAAGGAACTTCCATTCTATCTAATAAAATAATATAAATCAAGTTTTTAAACTAACAGAAAAGTAAAAGATTAAACATAATAAAGTCTTAAAGACAAACATATCTAAAAACATATATCTTGTGTTTTGAAATAATTGCTCAGTAAGATACACTACGTACTTTTAATTTCTCATGACTCTTACATTATTTATTTATTTATTTATTTTTTATCCAAATGTTTCATCATCTTTTAACAGTTATCACTATTATACCTCTAAAATTACACTTTCATGTATTAACTATGGCAAACTAAAATAGTAGTAATAGAAATAGACACTCAATCAGCACTTTGTAGCACCCACTAAGCTCCTTTTTTTTTTTTATTTCTTTATTATGAGGGTACTCTCTGGAAAATTTGGGGGAGTAACCAATCCAATAGGTAACTCTATAACTTTGCCATATGTTTGTAATATTTACTCTTCAAATCAATAAATCAGTGGTTAGCTGCTGGATTTAAATTTAGACCCTCAGAACAATTTAGACATGGGTATTGAACCCCATTGATGGCATTCTGGAAAATCATAAAGTGATCGTATAGGACTGAAATAAACTTTTCCAGAGAAATTTGAATCCACATTATAAATGGCAAATAAATAATGATTACCAGCAGTAATGAGCGCAGGAGGATATATCAGAACAATCACATCATTTTCAAACTTCTTTGTGTCCTGATTTCCTCCTGCAGTATTAGTAACTTCTATAAAATCATCTTTCTCAGCCATCTGCAATGGTGAGAAACTAGTTCCATAATGAGTTAGTGAAACAACACACATAATAATAACAAATGAAACACAGAATAGACTCATGAATATGAAGTTATTAACATTCATATATGAGGAAGTTATGATGTTCAATTTAATCTTAACCTTTCTCCACGGGCTTCACCCGCCCCCAAGACCAATGTTTAAATGATCCAAATCATTCTTAAATTTATTTTCCTTTAGTCTCAAATGCAGCTTCTCAGTGTATCCACGATCAACCAAGACCTATTCTGTGTATACCAAACAAAAAATAAATAAAATAAAAACAAAATATCTATCTATCTGCTATCTGTCTTTTTCTAAAGTAGGGGCCCCTTTCTGTCTGTCTGAAGACATCAAGAGAGGCCTGTTTCCCCTCAAAGTCATCCTCAATGCCTTCATCAGACAGTTCCTAACAAAAATAAAAAATCTCTGCCTATTTTTTGTTGGTTGATCAAGTTTACACCGATAACGCCGCACTCACATTTAAATTGTTCTCCAGACATTTTTTAAATCATAGAAAAATCAAAAACAACTTTCTTGTGTTTAATTTAATAATGTTAAAATAGTATTCTCTCATAAACTGGACCAGACAGAACATAAAACAGACACATGAATGTGAAGTTTTCACATTTAAGACTGCATAAGATACAAAATATAATTTTCTTATTATTTATTTTATCATCATATCATTGGCCCTCTTTTGCCATTTGCTTGAATATAACAACACTTATCTAAAATACAACCTTTGTCTAAAATCCAATAACTTATTTGACTTTAGTTTAACGCAATACACTCGACTCAAAGCTTTATTGTTTGTCCAGATAATGTGATTTCCCAAATGCAATTCAATCACTTTAAAGTGATCACTTTTTTATAATCTAAATATTCTTACTCATCACTTTGATATGAAAAGAGTTATGATCTGACACATGTCCATTCAACAGCTCTCAGTTTAGTTAATCTTACTGCAGGCTTCATTCATGGCATGAAAAAAACAGCCCAATAATAAACATTGTCCAGTCCACTAAGAGTTAACTTTTTGATTTCATGCACATTTTTGTTTTACAGCTATTTGTTTGTTTATACTGTATTATATTTATCCTTATACATACACTCACACACACATTTACACAGACATACACATATATTTTTATCATTAGTTTTCATTCTACAATCAGAATATTTATTAAGTGCCCTCTTTGTTTTTAATCATCAGATCTCTTCTGCCTCTTATATTGATGAAAATAGTCTAAATAGATTTTCTTTTATGTAAATTTCATACATACTCCTAATTAGTTATGCAGCAAATGATCAACCTCTCTATCTGGATGGATATTTATAGGGCTCATACAACATACACTCTGTGTCCCTTTATTATAGGGCTCATATACACATCCATACGCTAATCACACTTCAGTGATACTTCCCATAATTTCACACACAGACACACAAACTCTCACAAACACAGAACATTTCACACTTTTACAAACACAAGGCCTTTATAAACACAGAGCTCTCAAAAAATACTATACTAAAACAAACCTATTACTTCTGCCCCTCCTTTTGCTCTCCTCTTATTATGCCTCTCTCACTTTTATTTCCATAAAAAACACTCATTAATTACAGCGGTTGATTGCTATATCTGTTAATTATTTTTATATTCCACCCACAGCTGTCACACCCATTTTGGGTCTCTGTTCAAGACAATTTCTAAATGGGTGCTAATTCTCCTTTCTCTATTAAAAATCACCTTTAAATGTTGGACTTTATTTAATTTGTTCATAACTCCAGAAATGATCACTAATTCCCTGTGTTTTTATTATTAATCTTTTTAATTTGATTTATTTTCTCCTCTCAGTTAGTCTAATCTCAAATTCAGTAACAGCTTATTTCCACATTATGGTTTCTGTTTCATGAGGAAAACTGAGACAAGGAAAAAAAGTGTCTCTGTTACTGTGCATGCTCACAGCCCTCCCCTTACAGCTCCCATTTCTCGCTCTAGCAGCCCCTCCCCTACAGATCTTCACAGCACTCAGTCTCTAGCGTACTGTATGAGAGAGAAATGTTACCTGCTGCAATTTCTTTCCATTCAACAAACAGCCATTCTTGTAAGGTCTCCGCTAAGTTTACTATTTAATCAGACCCTTCACCAGTTCCTTTTTTTTTTTTTTTTCTCTCTTAGTTAACTTCCTCCCCTGCCCTGTATAATATATATACTCTGATTCTTTCCAAAAATGATCACTGATCCCGTTTTGACTCTATCAGTGTATTCTCCAATTCTCTTTCCCACTCTTCAGATCTGCGTTGATCTCCAGACTTTACAAAACTCGCTTGTCTCTACATTTTTCTCTAGTCTTGTTCACTGTAATGGAAAACATTTTGCCTTTTCTTTATCTTTTTCCCAATTATTCTATTTTTTGTCTTCTTAATCTCCCCTTCCCCTCACTCACAGAGCTGTCCGTTCAGCTGACCAGTGAGCGAGAGCAAGGCAAGGAGATGTCAGAGAAGCAGGTGCCATTTTGCATCTTTATACTTTTTCAACAATTGTTTTATTCAATTGACTGTTTCAATTCATTTTCCACTTTTGCTCTCATTTAGCATCTCCTCAGTGCACCTGATTCTCTGTATTATTCTGCCTCTGCACACAATACATCATCAACACTGCAATCATGCATTTGAATAAACACAAAAACAGCGCATTTAGTACCGCAAGCACACATGCACCAACAACATAGTTAGTCATGCACATTATTCATTATCTCAAACATGCACATAGTTCAACATTTCCCCGTTTTCTACACAGTCCGGGTTCCGTCAAACACTTCAATAAATAACTAAATCTAACACCTGGAGGAATTTTACGCAATTTCAACCACCCGAAGTTAGGATTTTCACCTGTACAGGATTTTCTCTGCCACTTCTTGGCCAAACCTTGAATAAATGCACCTAACCGGGAATTTTCACGCGTCGTCGCTTCTCGACTCACCTCCAGGCCCAGAGTTGCTTCTCAACTCTTTTTTAGTCGCTTCTCGACTTTTTAATAACTTTTGGTCGCCGACTCTTTAAATAACATTCAGTCGCCTCGACTTCTTTAAAAACATTCAGTCGCTTCGACTTCTTTAAAAACATTCAGTCGCTCGACTTCTTTAAATAACATTCAGTCGCCGACTCTTTAAATAACATTCAGTCGCTCGACTTCTTTAAAAAACATTCAGTCAGCTTCTCGACTTCTTTAAAAAACATTCAGTCAGCTTCTAGACTTCTTTAAATAACATTCAGTCGACTTCTCGACTCTTTAAATAACATTCAGTCGCTACCGACTTCTTTAAATAACATTCAGTACGCTTCTCGACTTCTTTAAATAACATTCAGTCGCTTCTCGACTTCTTTAAATAACATTCAGTCAGCTTCTATCAGTGCCGACTTCTTTAAATAACATTCAGTAAACTTCTCGACTTCTTTAAAAAACATTCAGTCAGCTCCGACTTCTTTAAATAACATTCAGTCGCTTCTCGACTTCTTTAAAAAACATTCAGTCGCTTCTCGACTTCTTTAAAAAACATTCCCACCCCAAATTCTTTGAAATCTGGAACTCATCTCTATTTTAGCCAATTAGTTCTAATTATTCTATGTTCGGACTGGCAAAAGTCTTAGGGAAGCCACTTACCGGGACTCGCTACCACAGATCACACAAAAACACCTTAAGCAAAGATGCTTACCTCAGTTTCTGGCGCCGGTGTTTCTGTGCGATTCGTGCAAGCCGTCCCACCAGCGACCTCTGCCCCCTTGACCTCAATGCAAGCCCCACGAGTTGGGCGCCAAAGATATGTCGTGGAATATCGCGATGAATCTCTCTAAGTTGTAAGAACTCTTGAGTCTTGAGTTCCAGATGCCAAAATTGTAGTTTATTGAACACCAACAAACATGAGACCGGCCAGCTGTCCGTTCTGACTCATTTTTCTAAGTTCTCAGTTATATACCTTTTTTGTTATCTTGTTACCCACTGTCTCTGACGCATGAGGTCACTGCCTTGTCTCTTTCCCACCAATATGTTCTTCGTTCTTTGTTAATTAAATATTGGTGGGAGATCCCTCGTCTATGTATTAAAAAGAAAAAGAAACATATATCTTTGGTAGCCTCTCATAACTTGACCTCATGTTACAGTTCATGGACAGAGTACATCAACTCCTAGAAACATCTGCGTAAACAGCCATGTCTCCATCAAATACTTTTTATCTTTTTCCTGCATTTTCAGCACATTCTCTCAATGGACAGCCTTGTTTGTTCATACACATTGTTATTTGAAAGAAAACACCAGCTGCAAAATTATAATACATTTAGCTTATTAAAACAAGACACCATTCATATAACTGATTAAAAGTATCTTTGAAAAGATACATACCAGCACACCAAGGATTCTCATCAGTGTACTATTGATTAACAGAAACACTTTTTGTTTTTGAAGAAATACACTTGTTTTTCAAGGTTATATACCATTCTTTGTGTTCTCTGCAGTATCAACACTTTTAGTAACCTCATATGCTCTCTCCTGGCTCACTCAAAGGCCTGGAAACTCATATAAGTATTTTGATATATAAAAACATACTAAAATATTGAATGATATATAAAAACATACTAGAATATTAAAATATACTATATGATCAGATAAGTCAACACACCATAAAGAATTCAACATTTCTGGGAGTACTGTGAGTATACACATTTATGCACACCGATGTAAAATATCAATTGTCTCTCAAGTTTGCGTATATGTGCTCATTGGAGGAACATTGGCGGAATCCCAGGGTTTGATGTAAGAGGGAAACATCACGATTGCAGCTCAATTGCACTGCAGATTGCGATAGAAAGTTAAGGAAACAAATGCAGCAACAACTCTGGAATATCTGGGAATAAAGTGAAGAAACGTGGACTAAAACAGCAATGTCTTCCTTAGATTCCATGTTTGTTATTTACACAAGTGTTTCAGGAAATTTACGTTGCTGTGGAGAAAGCTGCTTACTAACCGAGCTGCATGTATACAGGAGTAAAGAGAAAGTTGCTTTCGAGCATCGATTTCGAGCCTTAAGCAGCTTTATCGCAATAAATGGCTTTCTGGTCTCTGTGTAAACTTAGTCATGATGATCTTCCAAAATGTGGGAGATTTCACTTAGCAATTCTAAAAGCAATGTTTAAAAGTGGTTGCTACACTACTGAATATACCTGCTGGCCAAGACTAAGTGTAGCCTTTTTGAAAATTCAGGGCTATAAAGAAAATAATACTGGCAAAATTGTGAGTTTTATATTTGTATTATTTATTTATTTTAATTTTTTTTATAAGAAAAGAAAAATGTTTGTTTAAAAGTTTTTTTCAATGGAAGCTTTGTAACAAGTGTGTATGTTTAAGTAAAAAAAGAAAAAATATGTGGAAATGGTATGCGTCTGCTCTTGGCCAATGAGAGGAGGTGCTACGGAAAAGATAAGAGTTTGCTCACCGGAGAGGGAGAGGAAGAGCGGAGAAGGGGAGAAGAGGGCGTGATCATTTGTTGGACGAGCATTAGTTTGGACCGAAACTAATACCTCTCTGTGGTGTCCAAACTGTGTGGTTTACCAGTTTCGTTACGAAATTTCGACGAAGAGCGGAGGACTCGTTCGGGGCTCATGGCGGAAATTGACCCAAGGCCTAACGGAGGACTGATTCATCGAGCATCGTCGATTTGAGATTGCTCCATTCTGATTTTTTTTGTTTCGGTTTGAAGACAATTATTCGGGACCTTGGACTGCCTTCGCACATTACACGGGTGTGCATGCAGATGAGTGAGTACAGTGGGACTGAGATCTGTTGAATCTCAAATCGTCTGGAGGAAAAGTGCACCAACGGTTCATGGCAATTTCAAATGCACTGGTTTAGAGACTAAGTTTGCGGGTTCTCACATTTATTATTGAGGTATTGAGTGTTTTATATCTGTTTTGATGCATGTGAACAAGATTTGTAATGAGGGAACTGATTATCAAAGACTCGGTTTAGGGAAACGAATACTTTAAGAGTCATTTGATTACTACTGAGTCAATTTAAGAGTCATTTGATTACTACTGAGTCAATTTAAGAGTCATTTGATTATATTTAAGGACATTTTAATTATTTTGTTATTTTGGTTTTCGAAGGAGTAAATTCAAGAGTCATTATGTTCATATAAGTATAAACTGATATTAATAAGAGTAATTTGCTTGTATTTGAGGAATCAGTTTTTTGGTCTGACTATTTTAAGTCACTGAAGTAGACTACTTAGTTTTGGGTCACTTAAAGTGTGGCACTATTTAAATGTGGTAACCTTGTATTGCATTGTGGGTTTCCCTGAACCATTCAAGATTTCATCACTGTGTAAGTGAATTATTTTGTAGTTTCATATTCTTACCATTAGTTTTTTTTGTTTGTTTTTGTTTATTTTTGTTTTGTTTTGGGGATTATTAAATAAACCTCAGGGTTTATTATAACGTTCCTATGGTCATCAACCTGTTTTTTTTTATTCTCAACCACCTGAGAATATAGGTTTATTAATTGGAGGCACCGCGCTTTATAACAAATTATTCTTGTAGCTATCTATCCATTCTTCAAGGGAAAGACCAGACCTTACACGTTACTACTGCTGGGATACCAGGGCTCCTTTAATAGTATTGTACGAGTGTACCCGGCTGGGGAGGGTTACATAAGCAGACACTGAGTTTATGCATGAATGAAGAAATGAATAAAAAGGCAAATAGCGAGTCTCAAGTTCTGCAGAATGGGCCTCTATTCAGAGGTGTGGACTCGAGTCACGTGACTTGGACTTGACTCGGACTCGAGTCACTAATTTGATGACTCGCGACTCTACTCGATAGAATCAAAAAAGACTTGCGACTCGACTTAGACTTTGATAGCAATGACTTGCAACTTGACTTGGACTTCAGCCATCTGACTTGGAAATACTTTTACTTTTTAAAACCAAAGATAAGAGTTGTATAATTAAAAATGTGCAGTAAATCAACGATTAATTTCCCAAATAAACGATTCATTTGATTTTCAAATCTGCATTTCAACGCTCCATATTCAACCAATCAGCTTCCACAAAAGCTGGACCAAGTTTGAAGGCCGCGGCGTGCATTTAAGGACAAGGACACAGCAAAAATTATACCACAGGTGATATAATTGGGATATATTGAATACAGAGTTAAAGGACTGCAACATGTAGAACCTGTGGTTCCAAAATGACAGACACCTCGTCGACAACTTTCAATTTTGTGAGGCATCTGAAAATCCACAGACAGAGGTAAGTTGTTAACTAATTTACGTCAGCTATGGTTCAGTAACATACATGTCTATGGCAGAACATGGCAGATTTACAGGCTATCAAATTCTGCATATCGAAACGCAAACTATTTTTTTACAGCGGTCAGTAGCGTTTAACGTGTTATAGCAATTGGTGTAATGGACAAAATCTACCCAGTGTTTTATTACGCTGTTGTATGACCTCGATAAAGGAACACCATTTATTGTGACCACACACGTTGGTGCTTTTTGAGCATAACTGGTTAGAACTTGCATGTAAACACACTCATTCTTTTGCGGACGTGCTGGTCCTCTGTCATGCGTTTAGCTATATTTATTTAATTATATTGATTATGGTTCTAAAAATCACAAAACCGATCATTTACTCTGAATAGCCCAGTATATAACTCGTATATGCATCTTAAATGTCTTCAATTAGCCACTGCCTGGTAATATTTCAGATTTCATTCACCAATTCAGCACGTTCAGCGTCCTTTCACTGCATGTTAGAGTAAAAGTTTGGTTTGCCTTAATGTGTGTCTAAAGATAAGATCCATGTATCATCTTTATTACCCTCTTTGGTCTTTACAGGTAGATATCGATAAAAAAAGACGATAAAATTAGATTATATATTAGAAACTTCTAGATAAAATTAGTATAAATTTACTATAGTAATTACTACTCTGACACTAACTTGGGCAAAGTCCACTAATGACTTGTTTAAGATTTGAAGCTAAAAGTTGAGGACTTGGACTTGCCTGCCTTGACTTGGGACTTACTTGTGACTTGGAAAACAATGACTTGGTCCTACCTCTGCCACTATTACAGAGAAGGGCGTATTGCCCTGTCTCATATCCCAGATACACAGCATCCCATCCTGCCCTCCTGTGGCCACAATGTGCTACTGGTTTGGATGTTTATCCTCACAATGTATGGGCACTCCATCTCCAGTGCTGTGTGGACACAAAATATTAGAGACCAGCTTAAAGCTGATGTTTGTCATGTTTTCAATGTTAAAATTATTTTACATATCCCAGCTTAATATGCAGAGTCAACTACAAGTATGGCATTTTGGGTTGATTTAAACTAAGTACAAACACTGTAGCTCTATTAAAACATTGCTCAGTTCAACACAGCAACATTGGCACAACCAATGGTGTGAGTTTGGGGAGAAACTAATGGTTTGTACAATCAATGGAATACTGAGCGGTGTCTGCAACCCATTTTAAAAACCATGATTATGTTTACAATTCTGTATGATGACAACTGTGGCTCAGAAATTGCACACTTCATCTTTATAATCAGTCAAATCTAAACACAAAGCTGAGTATGGTATTTGAAAAAGTTCATATTTCACTGACCCCCACAGAATAAAACAAACAAACAATCAAACAAACAAACAAACAAACAAACAAACTGTGGCAGGGCGTAGGGCGGGCCGGGTTGAGATTATACACACCCGGTCCCTTATCAGGCTAATTAAGCCTCAGAGAGGGATAAAGGCCGATGGTAGACGGTGGTGCGACGAGAGAGAGACAAATGTCCATCATGTGTGTGTTTTGTCTTTTGTTTAAGTTATTCATTAAAGTATTATTTATATGGAAAAGCCAGTTCTCGCCTCCTCCTTTTCATTGAACTACGTTACACTGGTGCCGAAATCTGGGAAGGAGGAGGTGAGAACCGGCTTGTCAAGTCTTGACCAATCCTCAGAGTCGGGGAACATTATCAGAGCAGAAGGAAGCAAGTTTTCTTCCAGGATAACCTTGTAAGTGGCTTGATTTATGCGTCCTCCACAAAGACGAATCCGATTCCAGCCTTGCTGAAGCACCCCCAGATCATCACCGATCCTCCACCTGGTCGTCTAGTGGTTAGACGTAGACCTGGAGAGGCCTTCAAGCCACAGTTTCTTACACTGTGAAATTTGTTGGAGGATTTATTTGGAATTTGGGAGAAATGTTTTGAGTACTTTATAGAATAAAACAAAAATGTTAATTTTACTCAAACAGATACCTATAAATAGTATATCCAGAGAAACTGATCATTTTGCATTGGTCTCTTAATATTTTCCAGAGCTGTATATAAATATATTGTATTAAGTAAAAATTTTGCAACTGTAAATCAAAAATAAAATATATATAATTCTCGTTACTGTAATTCAGTAATATAAATGATCGTAAAAGATCAACAGAATGTTTTCATCATTTAATTAATATCAGAATAAATTAATTCAATAAAACCATTTATAAATGCTTCACATACATTTCAAAAAAACATTTCACATTACATTTTCTCTCATTAAAGTACACTGAGGGAAAATCTTTTTTGATTTTTATGAAAAGAATCTTTACAAAGGCTTCTAAAACAACCTAAAACAAGGCTTCGTTTTCTATATGTAAAATATAATTTCATTTGATTTTGGGGTGAAATATGACCCAAACATGTTCATGACAGGTTTTGTGACATTCATCCTGATTATAAGGGCTGGGTAGTGATAGAGATTTCAATTTGCTGCTGATAAACAAAACACTCAATTTGATTAGGATTTTGTTATATTTCAGTTATATTGTCCTTTTTGCTTATATGAAAGAAATTCTCACTCAGCTAATGCTGCCAATTATATAGGGGAACTTCAAACTTGGTCTTGTCTTTGGACAGACACATGGAATGAGTCAAAGCAATCTTTTACTTTAAACAAGCAGTGTGTAATGTCTGAGAAGCAAGGATTAGTAAGGATTCAAATGCAATAATACTAAAGCGCAAAGCAAAAAC
The DNA here is from genome assembly GCF_025860055.1 of Xyrauchen texanus. Lineage (NCBI taxonomy): Eukaryota > Metazoa > Chordata > Actinopteri > Cypriniformes > Catostomidae > Xyrauchen > Xyrauchen texanus. Next base: position 609,492 of record NC_068305.1, on the reverse strand, counting down.
AAAAATTAAATGAAATACTGCAAAACTAAAAATGAGCAAGCAGGGTAGGACAAGAGATGACGTGGCTCCAAGGGGCGAGAAGGAGATCATATGGCTCATTGGTCAGGGCAGCAGGGGACTCATATGGCTCAGTGGTCAGGGCAGCTGGGGACTCAAAAGTCAAGGGACTGTGTCACATGGCACCATGCGAGGGTCAGATGTGTTAGTGGTGAGCTCTGAGCACTTTGCTAGTTTTTAATAATTTCTGTGTCATAAACTGGTGAGATCCGATACATCCTGTTCCATAAGTGTTCTATGAAAACAATGTAAAAAAATCTAAATCATTGGACTTTGGAGACATTGAAAGACACTTACGTGCTCAAGCTGATTCCACTGACAGGGCCACAGACCAGGGACTGAGTTTGAATAGTGCAGTGGGAAAGAACCAGCGTCAACTGTCGAACATGTCGGAAATGCTGGCGAAGGTCGTAACTGAATTGGGAGGATCTTGATATGTCAATCAATCACTGCCATGGAGACAAAATTCACCGAGGTGGTTACAAAAGTGCCAGACATCGAGATATGGATCGATTATCTAGAGTCATCGGAGAGGGAATTAGCTGCTAACCCGTTAGCGACCAAGACAGACTTGGAATGTGTTTGGGAAAAGTTGGCAGACTTAGAGAATCGTAGTCAGCGAAACAGCATCCGTATTGCTGGAATTCCTGAGAACAAAGAAGGCCGAAATATGGTGAAATTCCTAGATGAGCTGTTCCCGAGTCTGATTGACATAACAGGCCATAGGCTAGAAATCAAGTGACCTTACAGGGTCCCGGCTCGGGGAGTCATCCAGGGAGCCGAGTGATTGGGATCGCCTGGGAGAAAAAGCTCACGGTTTTTCCTCAACCGAGGGAAAGGGTGCAAAGTGCAAGCAATCCACCTGGTCAGTCAGTCAGCGTGTTACCGAGTTCTACTGGCTTGGACCTGAGAGAACACGGTACGAAACTGACTCTATCCTGAGATTGTAAAATCTTGCAAATGTATTAGGTGTTGCCCAACCCGCTGCTCTGCATATGTCTGCCAGGGAGGTGCCTCTGGCCAGTGCCCATGAGGACGCAACACTTGCGACACTCCACCAACACACGGCCTGGGTGTGATAGGCCAATGAAATGACCTCCAACTCCCAGTGGGAGAACCTCTGTTTGGAGACAGCATTCCTTTTCCGCTGTCCACCAAAGCAGACAAAGAGTTGCTCAGAACCTCTAAAGCTCTGCCTGCAGTCCAAATAGGTACACAAAGCACGTACTGGACATAGCAACGAAGGGGCTGTGTCTGCCTCCTCCCGGGACAGCGCTTGCAGGTTCACTACCTGATCTCTGAAAGGCATGGTAGGAACCCTGGGCACGTAGCCCGGCCGCGGCCTTAGGATCACATGTGTTGCAGGTCCGAAGGGGGGTCTCTGAAGGCCGGAGAGGACCACTGAGAGATCCCAGGAGGGGAACAGGCTTGGCTGGGAGGGATTTAACCTCCGGGCGCCTCTTAGGAACCTGATAATCAAGTCGTGCTTACCCCAGGACTTGCTGTTTACTGCGTCGTGGTGGGTTGCGATAGCAGCTACATACACCTTCAAGGTGGACAGGACAGCCTCCCCTCCAACCTCTCCTGCAGAAATAAGAGCACTGACCTGACTGCGCACCTTTGTGGGTCTTCGGCCGGAGAAGAACAATTCGTGAACAAGCGCCACTTTAGGGTGTAAAGTTTCCTGGTAGAAGGGGCTCTGGCTTGGTTGAGTGTGTCTACGACGGCAGGTGGTAGATCAGCTAGATCTTCCATGTCTCGTCCAGGGGCCAGACGTGGAGGTTCCAGAGGTCTGGGTGCGGATGCCAGAGCGTGCCCCGTCCCTGAGAAAGAAGGTCTTTCCTCAGAGGAATTTGCCAGGGAGGGGCTGTCACGAGGAATACGAGGTCCGAGAACCAAGCCCGGGTGAGCCATTAGGGAGCCACTAGAGTGACTTGTTCCTCGTCCTCCCTGATCTTGCACAGCACCTGTGCAAGAAGGCTCACTGGGGGAAATGTGTACTTGCATAGCCCTGTGGGCCAGCTGTGTGCCAGTGCATCTGTCCCGAGGGGAGCCTCTGTTCAGGCATACCAGAGCGAGCAGTGGGAGGAGCCTTGCCAAACGTTTCCAAATCAGCTGGACCTACTGGGGGTGAAGCCTCCACTCTCCGATGGGCAAGCATTGTCGTGATAGCACATCCGCTACCACATTGAGGTTGCCAGGGATATCAAGTGACGCGCGCAGCGACTTGGCGATTTATGTACGCGACCGCGGTGGTGCTGTCTGATCTGATCAAGATGTATTTTCCCTGAACCTGCGGGAGAAACCTCCGCAGGGCAAAGAAAACTGTCAACAACTCTAGGCAGTTGATGTGTTAGCGCAGCGGCTGTGTACCCATTGCACACGGTGCCCCAACCCAATATGGAGGCGTCAGTCATGACCAGGACGCATCGGGGCACCTGATGCAAGGGGATTCCTGCCTGCAGAAAGCAGAGGTCTATCCAGGGTTTGAATGATTGGGGGCAGGAGGGGATGACCATCACATGGTGCGTGCCGCAGCACCATGCTCATCTCAGGTCTGGAGCCAGTTCTGAAGCAGTCTCATATGCATCAACCCCAGCAGCACGACTGGCGAGGAGGATGCCATATGCCCCAGGAGCCTCTGGAAAAGTTTTAAAGGGACCGCAGTGCCTGGCCTGAAGGCGGCGAGGCATTCCAGCACTGACTGCGCGCGCTCGTTGGTGAGGTGCGCTGACATTGAGACTGAGTCTAACTCCATGTCGAGAAAAGAGATGCTCTGTACCATAGCGAGCTTGCTCTTTTCCCAGTTGACCTGAAGCCCTAAGCGGCCTGAGCACCTGGTCCCTGTGTGCGCATAGTAACACTCGGGAGTGGGCCAGGATGAGCCAGTCGTTGAGGTAGTTAAGTATGCGGATGCCGGCTTCTCGGAGCGGGGCAAGGGCTGCCTCTGCGACCTTCGTAAAGACGTGAGGGGACAGGGACATGCCGAAGGGAAGGACCTTGTACCGATACTTCTGGCCGTTGAACACGAACCGTAGAAAGGGTCAATGTCGAGGCAATATTGAGACATGGAAGTACGCGTCCTTCAGGTCTAAAGCAAACCAATCTAGATGCTGGATGCAAGTTAAGATGTGTTTTTGCATGAGCATTTTTAATGGGAGTTTGTGCAAAGCCTGGTTGAAAACTCACAAGTCCAAGATCGGTCATAAGCGCCGCCTTTCTTGGGTACAATGAAGTAAGAGCTGTAGAAACACTTCTTCATCTCGGTTGGAGGGACAGGCTCTATCGCGTCTTTGAGTAAGAGGGTTGCGATTTCCGTGCGCAGGAATTTGGCATGTTCACTGTGTACTGCAGTAAAGCGGACGCCCCTGAATTGCAGCAAACTGAATTGCGTAGTCGGATGGTCCTGGCCAGCCAGCGTGATGGGTTGGGAAGTGAAAGTCACACATCCAAGCACAGTGCTAGACGATTATTTTTTACGTAACCGCCGGGGCTTCGCAGCGGGGCATAGCAGGTAGTATGGCCTCGGGAGGCAAAGGTGCATCCCGAGGTTCTGGTGCTGAGAAAAGACTCGAAGCACTTGCTCCAAAACACCCGGCAGGGGGCGGGTTTGTGACTGAGGAGGAGGTCCAGTGGAGGTGTCCTCTAGACTCGTCAGAACCGGCCGGCTGGGGAACAGTCATGGTACTGAATACCAGGGGTCCACGTCCAGCATGCTGGGACCGTTGAGGACATTTGCAGGCCAGGTGACCTAGAGATAAAGTAAATACCTCTTCTATTGATAATGTTGGAAATTAAATAAACTCAAACAAGGATTCTCCTCCCGGCCCTCCACCAGGGGACGGAGTGGTCTGCTTAACAGCTCCAGAGCAAATGTCTCGGTGTCTGGGTCGATCGACTCAGGAGTGCCTGGAAGCCTACCGGGTCCTCGAGGGGGTCCATGAGACGTGTGCTTCCTGCAGGGTGCTCGACCCGGGGCTGAGAGCTGGGCCCAGGTTGAGGTGGAGCTGCATGTTTTTTTGCCGCAGGAGGACGCCCTCGGCGAGCAAACAGAGCTCGGGAGATGGCCTCCGTCTGCTTCTTCACCGCGGAGATCTGCTGGGCGAAGTCCTTGACGGTGTTGCCGAAGAGGCCGAACAGGGAGGCAGGGGTGTTGATAAAGCGTTTCTTGTCCGTCTCGCGAATCTCGACCAAGTTCAGCCACAGATGTCATTCCTGAACCACAAGTGTGGCCATCGCCTGCCCAAGTGACTGCAAGGTCGATCGCTGAGCGCAGTTCCTGCAGCACGTTGGGATCAGGATTACCCTCGTGAAGATCTTTGAGTGCTTTGGCCTGGTGGACTTGCAGGAGGGCCATGGCATGCAGGGCAGAAGCAGCCTGTCCGGTGGCGATATAGGCTTTGGCGGCCAATGACGACGTTGTCCTACAGGCCTTGGAGGGGAGCACAGGGCGACCCCGCCAGGTGGCAGCATTCTCGGGGCATAGGTGGATCGCAACCGCCCTATCCACCTGATGAATCAGCGTGTACCTGTGGCAGCCCTGCCGTCGAGGTTAGTGAGAGCGGATGAGCGAGGGGCTTTTTGACGACTGGAGAGGGGTGCTCATGGCTGTAAGCGGCGTGCAGACCCCAGGAACCAATCATCCAGCCGCAACGGTTGTGGGGAGGATGGAGGGTTCCAGTCCAGCCCGGGCAAGCATGTCGGATATCTGGCCGTCGGCCTCAGCCTGGGCGTGCTGGCCCGAGGCGGCAGCCCAGACGAGTCACCTGTGTCAGATGCCGGACCACTCTCCGATGAAACAGCGAGCTCCAGAGGATAGGCAGGCTGGCCGTGAGGCGAGCCGCTGTTGCCTCGAGCCCAGAAGGGAGTCAACGAGCATGCCGGGGGGAGGGAGGTTCGCGGGGGCATACCCGGCGAAACCGAGCCCACTGCCATCCCCAGATCGCCTCCATCGCCAGCCGCGTCTTCCTCAATCCCGTGGGAAGAAGGAGCGACACGGGGCGGCTGGAGTGGCGTTCCTTCGGTTGAAGGAAAGCCGCGACCGCAACGTTGCCATGGTCATGCTCTCGCAGTGAGAACATAAACCATCCACAAATGCTGCCTTGGTGTGATCGCAGCCCAGACACATGAGACAGCGCATGTGGCCGTCTGAAGCGGAGAGCACTCTACCGCATCCAGGAACTACACAGGGGCGGAAAGGCATCTTTATAAAGAGTGCTGTGCAGAGAAGGAGAAAGCTGCTGAAGTGCACTTTAGATCCAACAGCAGTATCGCTCAGAGGTAGAGGAACAGGTGTGTGACTCGCAGCTCGCTGCATACACGACCATCGGATCCGAAGAAGATTTCTCAATGAAACAGACACATTTCCCCGCCTTTATACCCGTATGTTCGGGGTCGGGACATGCAAATTCTGTCTGCCTTTTTTCATAGATCAGAGGTATATTCAGCGCTCAAGAGAGACCCCTAGTGTCGCTTCTTTAACACAACGTCGAAGAGAGCGACAGATGGGGAACCAGAGTTTACATTCCCCCCAGCGCTAATGTTAAGGAAGCGCTCTGTGAACTGTATGGGGCTATTAGGGAACTGCAGAATGCTCACCCTGACAGACTCTTTATTGTCGTCAGAGATTTCAACCATGCTAATCTCAAGACAGTGCTCCCTAAATTCCACGCTTGATCTTGTTTACACAAACATCCCAGGCTCGTACCGGGCGGAGCCCCGCCCCCACCTCGTCTACTCAGACCACATCTCTGTTACGCTAATTCCAGCATACAGATCGCTCGTCAGACACAAAAAACGCTCCAGAAGCAGGTGAAAACCTGGCCAGCAGGAGCCATCTCTGCTCTTCAGGACTGTTTTGAGTGTACTGACGGGCACATGTTCAGGGAGCCTGCAACATATGTCGACTCTACCAACTTGGAGGAATACACAGCATCAGTGATCAGCTACATCAGCAAGTGCATTGATGATGTCACTTTCTCCAATACCATCACCACACGCCTCAACCAGAAGCCGTGGATGGCTGCGGAGATGCGTGCACTGTTGAGGACCCAAGACTCCGCCTTCAGAGCAGGTAACAAGGCAGCCCTAAGAACATTGAGGGCCAAACTGTCCCGGGCCATCAGGGAGGCAAAGCGCAAACATGCACAGAGAATCCATAGTCACTTCCAGGACAGCGGCGACATGCGCGCATGTGGCAGGGCATCCAGGCCATCACAAACTACAGGACAACATCAGTTGACTGAGACAAAGATGCCTCCCTTCCAGATACTCTGAATGACTTCAACAATCGGTTTGAGTTGCAGAACAACGTGGTGGCGAGTAAGACCAGCCCTCCTCCAAACGACCAGGTGCTCAGGTTACCACGGCCGATGTAAGAAAAACTCTATGAGAGTCAACCCACAGAAGGCTGCTGGACCAGACAACATTCCTGGCAGAGTGTTTAGAGGATGTGCAGACCAGCTGGCAGATGTTCTTACCGACTTCTTCAACATCTCTCTGAGCAGCGCCATTGTTCCAAAGTGCTTCACGGCCACCACCATCATCCCCATGCCAAAGAACTCTTCAGTGTCCTGCCTCAACGACCACCGTCCCGTCGCACTCACACCCAACATCATGAAGTGCTTTGAGAGGCTCGTCATGAGGCACATTAAGACCCAGCTGCCCCCCTCACTATACCCACTCGTATTGTCCCAACCATTCAACAGATGACGCCATCACCACCACCCTTCACCTGGCTCTCACCCACCTAGTTAAAAAGGACTCATACGTTCGAATAATCCTTTGTCACCTTGATTATCACCCCTATAATCCTTTGTCACCTTGATTATCACCCCTATAATCATTTATGTCACCTTGATTATCACCCCTATAATCCCTTGTCACCTTGATTATCACCCATATAATCCTTTATGTCACCTTGATTATCACCCATATAATCCTTTATGTCACCTTGATTATCAACCCCTATTATCCCTTACATCACCTTGATTATCACACAGATAATCATTTACATCACCTTGATTATCAACCCCTATTATCCCTTACATCACCTTGATTATCAACCCCTATTATCCCTTACATCACCTTGATTATCATCCCTATAATCCCTTACATCACCTTGATTATCACCCCCCATAATCTCTTACGTCACCTTGATTATCACCCATATAATCCCTTACATCACCTCGATTATCACACCAATAATCATTTACATCACCTTGATTATCATCCTATAATCCTTTACATCACCTTGATTATCACACCGATAATCATTTACGTCACCTTGATTATCACCCCTATAATCCCTTACATCATCTTGATTATCACCCCTATAATCCCTTACATCACCTTGATTATCACCCCTATAATCCCTTACATCATCCTGATTATCACACCGATAATCATTTACATTTACATTTATTCATTTGGCAGACGCTTTTATCCAAAGCGACTTACAAAAGAGGAAAAAACATCAGCGAATCATCTTAGGGAGACAGTGGTACAAAAAGTGCCATATTACAAAGTTTCACTATCATCAGAATAGTATACAAAACAGATTTAACTGCAACAAGAAATGTAAATAATGTTTTTTTTTTGTTACCGTTTAAGTGCTTTTGGAAAAGATGTGTTTTTAGCCGTTTTTTGAAGATAGAGAGTGAGTTAGCTTCCCGGATTGAGTTCGGAAGGTCATTCCACCACCATGGTATGATGAAACTGAAAGCCCGGGAAAGTGTTTTGGTGCCTCTTTGTTTTGGTACGACAAGGCGACGTTCCTTAGCCGACCGCAGGCTTCTGGTGGGAACGTAGCTCTGCATAAATGTTTTTAGGTATGCTGGAGCAGACCCAGTGACTGTTTTGTAAGCCAGCATCAGGGCCTTGAATTTAATATGTGCATGAACCGGCAGCCAGTGGAGAGAGACAAAGACTGGTGTAACATGTGCTCTCTTAGGCTCATTAAAGACCAGTCGTGCTGTTGCATTCTTGATCATTTGGAGAGGTCTAATAGCACATGCAGGAAGGCCTGCAATGAGAGCGTTACAGTAGTCCAGTCTAGTTATGACAAGGGACTGAACGAGCAGTTGTGTGGCATGTACAGAGAGGAAGGGTCTTATCTTCCTGATATTGTAGAGTGTAAATCTACATGATCTTGCAGTTTTTGAAATGTGGTCTGTGAAATTTAGCTCATCATCAATGGTTACCCCTAGATTTCTGACTGTTTTGGAAGGCGAAACTGTAGTTGGACCCAGCTGCATGGTGATGTTGTGTTCAACAGCAGGGCTGGCTGGAAAGACAAGGAGTTCGGTCTTGGATGGGTTGAGTTGAAGGTG
>NC_068305.1:562605-597605 GCF_025860055.1 Xyrauchen texanus | reverse complement strand
CTGGGATGGGTGTTTTTCAGCTATCCAATGAAAGTAGTGGCAAATTGTGTAAAGCAGTTGAAAAATGCCGATTCTGGTTTGAAAACACGTACTTTTTGATCTGCAGAGACACAATCTTGATGATTTTGCAAATAAATGAATACAAATAACAATCTTTCAGGGCACAATGGTCCTGTAACCCCCCTAGGCAATAAAGGTTCACGTTTATACATTACTTGATGGGGATCTTTGCCCCAGTATTGGCACAAGGCCTAACAATATTGTTTTGAAGGATAACAACATGCTTGAGAAATTTCAGTCAGGTTTTAGAGAAAATCACAGTACAGAACTGCCCTTGTTAGGGTGACCAATGATTTATTGATAGCGGAGGATGCTGGAGAATGTTCTGTTCAGTGTTGTGGGATTTAACCGCAGCGTTTGATACAGTTGATCATTCAGTGTTAATTGACACGTTGAACAGATGCGTGGACATTTCTGGGGTGTCTTTAGACTGTTTTGTTTCCTGTATGTCGAACAGGAAGTTTGAGGTGAGATGTCCTCCTCTTCAACAATAAATTGTGGTGTTCCGCAAGGATCCCTGTAAGGGCCAATATTGTTTTCTCTATATATGTTACAATCTTGGTTCTGTGATTCAAAAATACAACATATATTTTCATTATTATGCAGATGATCTACAGTTATCCTTGTCATTGAATCCCAATGATCTATATAGTTTAAATGTTCTTCAAAAGTGTATAACAGATATAAAATATTGAATGGCGTGTCATTTTCTGCAGTTAAATTCTGATCAATAGGTTGTAATAATCAGTCATGGTTTTAAAGAAAAAGTCAGATTGAGTCAGAACTTAATAAAATGGTCCCAAATATTCAGCAGGTGGTGAGAAATTTGGGCATCTACTTTTAAATATAAATTTTCAACCCAGTCTCATGAAAATTCATGCATATTTTACAAGTTGGCTATTTGATATGATTTTGTGTGATTTCGTTCATATAAATTTGTACGATTTCATCACATGCAAATGCCCGGATGTCTAATGTGGAAGTTAGCGTGAGTTCTGTGCACGAGGCATTAAGGACATGCTTATTAATATTATGCCCTTAACCAAACCCTTATCTAAACCTAACAGATCAGTACAGTGTGTAAACATGACAAGAAGCTGTTGTGTGAGACAGAAACAAGTAATTGTCGCGTATTAGATGGAAACAATGTCCAGTGACGCCATTGGCTGTTGTGAAAATCGTACAAATCCATACAATGCAGTCATACAATATCATACAAATTAGCCAAATTTAGTTGATATGTAAGACGTACGTAAGAGTAGTCACGTAAAAAGGGGTGAAAGTTCAGTAACCACCTGTGTGTCGTCTGATTTATAATTAATAAAATAAATCACAATAATACATGGTGTCAGAAGTTGTAATTGCAAGATGCACTCTCAACAAAATCAAAAATGGAAATCAAAACGGCTTTATACAGGGGTGTCAGGGATTCCATAATGTCAGGAGAGTACTTAATGTTTTACATTCTAGGAAGGGGTCATCGGACACTGCAATCCTGTCTCTGGATGCAGAGAAGGCCTTTGACAGAGTGGAGTGGCCTTACCTCTTTGAAGTGTTAACTCGCTTTGGGTGTGGGAAACCAGAAGTTTTTATTAAGGCTCAGATACAGACTGTGAACACCAGGTTTAAGCTACTACAATATAACTGGCTAATGAGAACATATATTACCCCAGCAAAGTTACATAAGTTTAATAGGGTAAACCCAGATCTATGCTACAAGTGTAATGACTCCAAAGGGACTCTGTTTCACTGTTTGTGGGAATGTAATTAAATGAAAGACTTCTGGAAAGAGGTAGCACAAATTATATTTCAAATAATGTCGGTTAACCCGCCTCTCCATCCCAACGTATTCATCCTGGGGCTATAGCCTTCTGATCCTAACTTAAAAAAAGAGATAAAAGTACTTTTGGATATGTGCCTACTACAAGCCAAACGGTTGATTTCTCTCACTTGGAAAGATGTGAATAGGCCGAGTATTGGTCGGTGGCTTAGAGAAATGTCTTCTGGTCTAACAATGGAAAGAATAACATATATGGTTAAAGATAGACAAGACACTTTCAAAATAATGTGGACGATATATCGACTGGCAAATGAAGGGAATCCTGAGTAATTTAGTCATTTTCATGCGGGAGAGGGATATTAGTAGGGGACAATGACATTGTGTGACTGGATATAGGCTCCAGATAAATTCTATAAAAGGGGATCAGACAAGATGAAAGGTAATCCTGTCTGTATTTACTCTATATCATTTGTGTTTTTGTTCTATTTTATATAAGGGTTTTTTGTTTATTTACATTTGTATATTGTATACATAATTTTATTTATATTTAACATGTAATTTTATTTTTAATCTGCTGATGTGATTTATGTCAGTAACTTGGTTTTCATATCTATTATTTATCAGGGCTTGTCTACATTTATGTATGTTTTGGTTGTAATTGCTTCGAAAGAAGAATGCCACAGCTACAACCACCCTCGAGCTTATGTCTTCAAGGACATCTGGAAGATTTGGATACAAAAACTCGACCTGTTCCTGACGGCAAGCGGCATTGCGGAGAAGTAAAAAAAAGCAGTGTGCCACATTTCAACACGTCGCGGGTGAGGAGGCAATTCAAGTTTGCAATACTTTTGAATTTCAAGATGGTGAGAGAGACAAAATCGACGTTCTCAAACAAAAGTACAAAGACTATTGTGAACCGAGAAAAAAACGACCTTACATCCATCACGTATCCTTCACGAGGGCTCAAAGACCGTCAGAGAATATTGATGCCTACGTCACAGACCTAAAGAACAAGGCAGAAGACTGTGAGTTCGGAGAACTGCATGATTCATTAATCAGAGACAGAATAGTTTGTGGCATAAGAGATTGACACAGTAAGAGCAGATTACTTTGAGGGGCAGACCTCACATTAGCAAAAGCTGTGGACATTTGTCGAGCTAACGAAATCACGTCTAACCAAGTAAAAGTGCTAAACGAAGAAGTAGACATGCACAATGACTTGAGTGACAACACAAAATGCAGCAGATGTGGTTCTAAACATGAGCAGAGAAAATGTCCTGCCTACGGACAAACGTTCAGACTGTGCAATAAAAAGAATCATTTTGCAAAAATGTGCAGAAATGAAATATGTTCTTTGCATGGTAGAAGTGCAGAGAAATAAAGTGAAAAGTATACAAGCTGTCACAACAGAGATAGAAAAAGATAAGGAGAAATGGTCAAAAATAATCAATATAAGAGGCAAGCAAGTCACATTGAAGATGGACACTGGAGCAGAATGTTCTCTCATTAAAGACTTTCAATTCGTTGGGCACAACGGAGAAGCTGAATAAATCGAGACATATCCAGCTGCAGACCCGCAGCACCACCAGTTTCAGAACCCCAGTTTCAGAACCCCAGCGCCAGAACCTGAAGTGAGGGGCGGAGTTATTGACAATGAGACAAGCATGGCGGAGAGCATGGTGAGTTGTGTAACGTTTTTGACATCATGTTGTGAAAAATTATCGCATATATTAAGTTCAGCGTTTATCTGCTAAATATTTAATTTGTGCATAACTTTATCATCTTAATGAAGCTTGAATATGTTGTCATACTTTACTGTATTAAAAAAAAAATTCTACGAATGGTTTGATACATTTTTGCGTGTTGTAAATGAGCCTTGCGGTGACGTTTTGAAGACATCTTGTGAAGGTGTTAAAGTGTTTGTTCCACGTTCCTCTGTTATATGCATTGTTTGTAGGGGTTTGAGGGGTTTTTTTTACGTTGAGATTATTGTGTGGTGCTTTCATCTCTTGTAGAGACATTTCGAATGAATGAAGACCACAAGGAAAAGGCCCGCAACAATCTCCTGGAACAGTCAGAAGCTTCCAGAGAGCCCTTTCTATTTCATTTTGTGTTCAGGGATGACATGGAGTTATTTTAGCAAGAATGTAAGGACAAAATGGGCCTGAGAGTGAATTCCTCATTTGATACATTTTAAGTTTAATTTATACAGGATTGTCATGATTTAATGGGCCTAGGGGTGAATTGGTCATTTGTTGTATATATTTTTATTGTTTCTTTTAAAATTATGCTGAATTTTCTCTCTTTTTAGTTTTTTGACATGTTTTATTTTACATAAAGAAAAATGCATGCTGCACATGTTCTTGTGAAATAAAGTATATTTTATATAAAATGCCCATAAGTTTCAAGCATTTTTTTTCACCATCATGATCAGGAAGTAACTGTCATAATACAATGAAACGGATAACTATATACAATTATATTACACAAGATCAATGTTTTAAAATGCTTATTGTACAGTACCTTAAAGAATCATTATAACATACGTATAAAGTATGATGTTTCATTTGTAATAAAAGCAAAGTACTCTCCAAAACTTTAGGTGGCGCTACTCGGTTTCGAACGTAAGCTCCGCCCCTCACTTCAGGTTCTGGCGCTGGGGTTCTGAAACTGCCGTTCTGAAACTGGTGGTGCTGCGGGTCTGCAGCTGGATACTATTGAATAAATCCACCTGCAAGTTGCTTACGTTATCTGGACACCAGATGTCGCCATTGGGGCAGAAACAGTTAACATGTGAGTACAAAGGTCAAAAATACAAAACTCAGTTCCAGATCATAGAAAGAGATGCTTCTGCAATACTAGGAAGAGATACTTGTCAAGCTTTAGGAATGATAAATAGAATACATGAAGTGTCTGTTGATGATGACATTCTGAAACAGTCTGAAGATCTGTTCACTGGTCTAGGATGCATGCCTGGATACCATCGCTGTCAAGAGGATCCGTCAGTAAAGCCTGTTGTACATGCTGCATGAAACGTTCCTGTCGCACTAAAAGAAAGAATAACTGAAGAACTGCACAGGATGGAGGATTCAAATGTTATTGCGAGACAAACAGAGCCAACTGAGTGGGTGAGTAGCATGGTGACAATTGTCATGCCAGATAAAATTAGCATATGTCTCGACCCACAGGATTTGAACGAGGCAATTAAACGTGAGCACTACCCACTGCTCACGATAGAAGAAGTCTTGTCAAACGCCAAAGTATTCTCTGTGCTTGATGCCAACCAAGGGTTCTGGCAGATAAAATTGGACGAGGAAAGCTCCAAATTGTGTACATTCAACACGTCCATAAGAAGATGCAGATTCCTACACTTGCCTTTCGGAATATCGTCAGCATCTAAAGTATTCCAAAGAGCTGTAGCACAAATGATTGAAGATCTGGATGGTGTGATAAACATTGGGGATGATCTGCTGGTATGGGGCAAAACAATAAAGAGCATGACACCAGACTGATAAAACTCCTTGAAAGGGCAAGTGAGTACAACCTCTCAAGCTGAACAAAAAGAAATGTCAGATCAGAACTTTGCAGATCAAGTATATCGGTCATGTTCTGTCAGCAGAAGGGCTGAAACCAGATGAAGAGAAGGTGAGAGCTGCAGTTCAATTACCTCCACCAGAAGACAAACAAGCTCTTCAAAGATTTCTGGGTAGTTGCTGTATCTTGCCAAATTTATTCCCAACTTTTCAGAAGTAAGTGCTGTGTGTGTGTGTGTGTGTGTGTGTGTGTGTTATTACTATCAATACCAGAAAAACAGCTTATAACTCATACATATCACATTTTTTTACATTTATATATTTAAGTGATGAATAGGTTTAGGGGATAGAAAATACAGTTTGTACAGTATAAAAGTCATTATGGAAATTCCCCATAAAACATGGAAAACCAACATTGAGTGTGTGTGTGTGTGTGTGTGTGTGTGTGTGGACCCCAGAAAGTAGCAGTGGCCACCCCAAAACTGTAGTTCCGCCACTGCATCTGGGCATGGTGAAATGCAAGGAAAGAGCAAGACACGTCATTTATTGGCCAGGAATGTCAGCTCAAATTGAGAAAATAGTGTCTCAATGTGCCATATGTAACAATCATCAAAACAGTCCCTCAAGAGAACCACTCATACCTCACACATTGCCAGGAAGACCATGGGCAAAGGTCGGTACTGATTTGTTTCACCAGATTGGTTCAGAATATTTGCTGTGTGTAGACAAATTCTCCAAATTTCCAAAAATTTCTAAGCTGAGTGACACTACGAGCAGAGGAGTAATAACTGCATTGAAATCACTGCTTGCCAGACATGGTATACCAGCTGTGGTAATCTCAGATAATGGTCTACGATATGCCAGTCACTAATTCAAATGTTTTGCAGAAAACTGGAAATTCGAGCGCAACACGTCTAGTTCGGGATATGCTCAGTCTCATGGACAAGCAGAAAGAACAGTCCAGACCATCAAGAAAATGCTCACAAAGTCTCAATGTGAGAATGGAGATCCATATGTTGCATTGATGGAATATCACAATACTCCACTAGATGGTGTTGGAATGTCACCGGCACAAATTTGAATGGGGAGAAGGTTGAAAACAAAACTGACAACTTCCACTGCATTGTTGACTCCAAAAGGAAGTGGACAAATAAAAAAAAAAAAGCTCAAAAACAGGCAGTCAAAGCAGAAATGTTATTATGACAGAAACACCAAACAATTGCCAGACATATCCCCAGGGGACAAAGTGAGGATACAGCAAGGACAAATTTGGAAACCTGCAACAGTTCTGAAGAAGCATGAGTTGCCAAGATCACATGTTCTTCGCACACCTGATGGAAAGGTTTACAGAAGAAACAGAAAGCATCTGTTAAAGACAAAAGACAAAAGAACAAGAGTTTACATCAACACATGAACAAACTGACAAACACAAATGCAATGCTACAGGAAGAAATGAATCCAGACTTACCTGTTGTGGTGAAGCACACACGTCAAAATGGTTCACCTGAAAGACAGTTATCACCACAAGATTTGGAAGAGAAGTTCAAATGCCATCAAGATTCAAAGACTATAACATGTGCTAGAATAGTTATTGATTTAAAGGCCTCAAAGTAAATGCTAAATGATATAATTAAGTAATAGATCTAATGTTTGGTGATTACATTGTTGACTGTTGTTAGACAAATGTTAAGGTCCTGAATTGTTTAAAAAAAATAAAATAAAAAGGGGATGTAATGTATTCTAGTTTAATACGTGATACGTAAGATGTATGTAAGAGGAGTCACGTGAAAAGGGGGACCGGACAAAAGCATGTCAGTTGAGTAACCACCTGTGTGTCGTCTGATTTATTATTAATCAAATAAAACACAATAATACAGTGAGTTCAGTCTTGCTTTTATCAGTTAAGGAACATTTCTAAGGTGAGACAGGTTTTGAAGTATGGTGAGGTGGGAGATACACAACACAGCAGTGTTCAAGACAGCTGAATTAAAGAATAGTGTCTCTGTAAAACAGAGTTTTATGGCTTTAGAGAAGCTTCCTCGTGCTTTTATTTAGTCCCGCCATGTTTATAGTAATAAGCTAAACTTTTGACATGGTCTTTTAATCATATTACTTCATTTTTAGCTTTTTTGCATTGTTACCATTTATTTACCATTGGTTAATTGTATTGTTGATTTGAAGATTTTATTAATTACAATTAAAGCATTACATGGTTTGACACTGTTATTAGCACACCAATCTCTCCCTCACCATCAGAGTTTTAATCACGCGCACCTGCAGATTATCACCTCATGAAGACTTAAACCTCACTCTCACACTCTGTCAGCATCTAGCCTTAGTGTAAGGTAACTTCCCCTCTTGCTCAGCCACATAGAAAACAGCTTCTCTATTTGTTACTTTGTCAGCGAACTGTTTTGTGGATACAAGAGGAGTGACTGTGAATTCTGTGATTACGGCATATCTACTCACCTATGTTAATCTCACCAGTCTTTCTACAAACTGTTCTGGATATACAGAGCATCCGGAAAGTATTCCCAGCGCATCACTTTTTCCACATTTTATGTTACAGCCTTATTCCAAAATTTATTAAATTCATTATTTTCCTAAAAATTTCAAGTTTGCTTGAAATACAAAATGAAAAAAAAAAATAAAAATCACATGTACATAAGTATTCACACCCTTTGCCATGACACTCAAAATTGAGCTCAGGTGCTTCCTGTTTCCACTGATCATCCTTGAGATGTTTCTACAACTTGGTTGGAGTCCACCTGTGGTAAATTCAGTTGATTGGACATGATTTGGAAAGGAACACACAAGTCTATATAAGGTCCCACAGTTAACAGTGAATGTCAGAGCACAAACCAAACCAAGCCATGAAGTCCAAGGAATTGTCTGTAGACCTCCGAGACAGGATTGTATTGAGGCACTGATCTGGGGAAGGGTACAGAAATATTTTTGCAACATTGAAGGTCACAGTGAACACAGTGGCCTCCATCATCCATAAATGGAAGAAGTTTGGAACCACCAGGACTCTTCCTAGAGCTGGCCGCCTGGCCAAACTGAGCGATCGGGGGAGAAGGGCCTTAGTCAGGGTGGTGACCAAGAATACAATTCTCACTCTGACAGAGCCCCAGCATTTCTCTGTGGAGAGAGAGGAGAACCTTCCAGAAGAACAACCATCTCTGCAGTACTCCACCAATCAGGCCTGTATGGTAGAGTGGCCAGACGGAAGCCACTCCTCAGTAAAAGGCACATGACAGCCTGCCTGGAGTTTGCCAAAAGTCACCTGAAGGACTCTCAGTCCATGAGAAACAAAATTCTCTGGTCTGATGAAACAAAGATTGAACTCTTTGGCCTGAATGGCAAGCATCATGTTTGGAGGAAACCAGGCACCGCTCATCACCTGGCCAATACCATCCCTACACTGAAGCATGGTGGTGGCAGCATCATGCTGTTGGGATTTTTTTCAGCGGCAGGAACTGGGAGACTAGTCAGGATCGAGGGAAAGATGAATGCAGCAATGTACAGAGACATCCTTGATGAAAACCTGCTCCAGAGTGCTCTGGACCTCAGACTGGGGCGAAGGTTCATCTTCCAACAGGACAATGACCCTAAGCACACAGCCAATATAACAATGGATTGGCTATGGGACAACTCTGTGAATGTCCTTGAGTGGCCCAGCCAGAGTCCAGACTTGAACCCGATTGAACATCTCTGGAGAGATCTGAAAATGGCTGTGCACCGATGCTCCCCATCCAACCTGATGGAGCTTGAGAGGTCCTGCAAAGAAGAATGGGAGAAACTGCCCAAAAACAGGTGTGCCAAGCTTGTAGCATCATACACAAAAAGACTTGAGGCTGTAATTGATGCCAAAGATGCTTCAACAAAGTTTTGAGCAAAGGGTGTGAATACTTATATAACATATGATTTTTTTTTATTTTTTTTTTTAAGGAAAATAATTAATTTCATCAATTTTGGAATAAGGCTGTAACATAACAAATGTGGAAAAAGGGAAGCGCTGGGAATACTTTCCGGATGGACTGTACATAACAAGTGACTCTGCGTTTCTTCTCACCTGTGCTTATCTCTCCTTTTTGTCTATGATCTGCTCCAGACACACAAAATAATTGACTTTGTGAAATCTACATGCCTCTCTGAATGCTCAGGAAATGTGACTTTGTAAACTCTGAAAAAACTTTGTAGATATACGCACCAACTCCTCTGTTCATGCACGTGACTCACCTGTGATCCTGCCTGATGTTAAAGTTAGGTTGTGAGCACATGTTGATTTGGAAATTTACCACATTTGGATTTGTGCCTTCTGCCTTGGCTCTCTGATAGTGTTTTGCCCAAGGACACTTCGGCATGAGGAGTTGTGTGGGCCTAGAATCGAACAGTCAACCCTGCAATTAGCAGCCGACCCACTCTACCATCTGAGACACTGCCCCATATTAGATCTGCTGGATCTGTTTTTAAGTCTAATTTGTATAAATGTGCTTTTTCTTCGTTGTGTGTGTGTGTGTGTGTGTCGTGTGCATGCATGTGTATACTGATGTGTGTATATACACACATCAGTATACACATGCATGCAATATTTTTTTTTCTCCCCAATTTGTAGGTCATCGTGGTGGCACGGTTACTCACCTCAATCCAGGTGGCGGAGGACAAGTCTCACTTGCCTCCGCTTCTGAGACCGTCAATTTGTGCATCTGATCACGACTCGTTGTGCATGACACCGCGGAGACTCACAGCATGTGGAGACTCATGCTACTCTCCACGATCCACACACAACTCACCACACGCCCCATTGAGAGAACCACTAATCACCACCACGAGGAGGTTACCCCATGTGACTCTACCCTCCCTAGCAACCGGCCCAATTTGGTTGCTTAGGAGACCTGACTGGAGTCACTCAGCACGCCGTGGATGCAAACTCATGACTCCAGGTGGTGATAGTCAGCGTCAATACTCGCTGATATACACAGACCCCTCTTGTGCTTTCATTTTATGTTTTGTGAAGCACTTTGTGCTTGTTTCACTAAATGTGTTTTATACTTTGTGCTGGATTGCTGAAAGGTGCTATGTAAAGAAGTTATTATTATTAATAATAAAAAGTGGTGTGGCATTACAATAGTAGTACCATGTGATTCCCATATTCACATTCCTCAAACATTTTGATGCAAAGGACTCCAAATATGATGATTTCCTTGCAAGGGACCCCCTTCCAAAAATAGCTATATATTTTCATGTATGAAGGCCCATTTATATGTTCGAAAAATAGTTCATGTGATTATAAAGACAACACGTTTGCAAAAAATTCATTTCTATTGGTATTAAAAAATATATATATTGGAAAAAACAAATTCCTCTGAAATGTTCCTACCCCTAGCGGGCCCCTGGGGGTCCTCGAATCCCAGTTTGATAATCCCTGTTCTCAGGCACTTAAAACAATATCATGTTTTAACTGTGATACATCTCATAAAATTAAATAAAAAAATGGTATCATTGACCATGTCTAAAAAAACATTTTTATCAGAAAGATAACAAATGAAAGAACTTGAGTCTGGTGTTAAAGGCAATAATGGTTGCACTTTATTTGACAGTAGGTGCACTTACTGAAGACAGTTCTGAGTGATGTTAGGGAACTACATGTACGTTATATAGGTTAAGGTTAGGACCTAGTAATTACTGTAGTTCTTGTAATTATATAGTACATAAATATAGAACGTTACTGTAAAATAAAGTGCTACCACAATAATTGTAAAATTACAAACAAACGTTTATACATTGAATGAAAAATGCTCAGCAAACAATCTTTTACATATAAGTGGTAGGATACCTTCTGTTCATAAACAGATAAGTGATCATCAGTTCTCAGATTATGTGACAAACGACAAATGAAAAAAGTTCATTGTTAAGCATCGAGTTTATTCATTCAAAGCATGTTTGTGTGGGCAGCTAACACAAACATTCACAGAGAATTATCCTTGAAAACCAGTGACAATCGAAATGAGCATAGAGTCCAGAGTCCTGGTGCGGATCTGAACGTGAGATATCTGCAGCACGTGTGAGTGGGAGATGAACACCGCTTTACAGCTTCATCAGATCAGACATGTGAACTATTGCAAAACTTGTTCTCCAAATGTAGACCCAGCTCTGCTTTACTGGTGTTTTACAGTGTTCTTAGATTTCAAATTGTTCAAGCGGACATTTCTGAACTCTTGATTGGATGAGCTGCGTTCAGGGATACGGTTGAATTCTGATTAATTGCATTGTTTAGTAATGCACCAAACTGCTGTCACATGGCAGCTCCAAACAGCCAACAGTTAGGCTAATGTTTCTTGGTGCAAGATTAGTTTATTCCAATTATTTATATTAGTAAATGCAACTTATCATATTGCTGTAATAAATAAACATTTATTTGACACTACCAGCTGACTGCATTATCCCTTTCTAAGCCATTCGAGGCTGTGCGATTTGACCATGATCAGTGTTGGGTGTAATCTGATTAAAGTAATTAGTGACTGTAAGCAAATTACTTTTACAGTCAACACGTAGTGTAACACATTTATCAAATTACGTTCAATGACTTTCAATGAAGTTCCTTAATTGAACGTACATTCCTTAGGTTACACATTAATAGAATATTATGTAGAATACATTTATGAATTTTGTTCATGCGGTTCTGTCAGAAGACGTGTGGCCACAAACAAAGGAGAAATGTGGTGCCGAGCGTGTGACAATGAATAAGTAGGAACTATAGATAGATTTCACATCGTTGAGCGGAAAAACTATTTTCTGTGAAAAATGTTTCAGAAAGTAACTTTAAAGTAATGAGTGATGTGATTACATTTTTTGCTGAAGTAATGGTAAAGTAATCTGATTACAGTTTTACAGAGCTATTTGTAGTGGCCTTTTTTTTGTTTTTTTTATAACTTCCCCAACACTGACCCTGAGTGACTTCTCACTGTGCTTAAGAGCATTGCCATGATAAATCAACTGTAACGCATGGCCTCTCGTGGCTTATTGCTTTAGAACTCTCATCTGAAATGATCAAATGTAAAGTTGTGTCACACGTGGTTTATCTGCCTGGGCAGCACATGCTTTTGCTGAAAACACAAGCCATTACTGTTAACGTTGATATGTAGAGCAAAGAGAGTCCTACACATTGTGTACAGTAGCAGTGAATTATGCTTTAATAACAGGCTGGATTCAGCACAACAGCCAACCCGAGTATTCAGTTTATAATAAGCAGAGATGCATGAAGAAAACAATCCAATTGAATGTAATACTGAAGTCATCACAACAAATGTGCACCTGCGTGTCAAAGACAAAAAAATTAAATCACACTGCATTCACACAATCCTCAAAATGCCGGCATGAAAATATCAACACAAAGCCCTATTCCACGTTATCCCTTTTTAAATAAAATAATCTGCTCTCTACATCCACCTTTCACAACAGTCAGACTGTCACAGGTATGGAAATAGAGCATTTATACAGACTCTCTCCTGGGTGAAGTCCAGATGGATGTGGATGTGTGTGTATCGATGTGGGGTGTGATGAGTATTGCCAGATCATCCTTTCAAAGTTCATCCCTGTAAAAAACAACAACAAAAAACAACAGAGATATTAATCTGAATTCATGCAATGCATAACACATAAGATTTTGAAGCAACACATGTAATCACTGCTACTAAACTAGCATACATGTAACTTTGTGTCATTTTGGTCCTTAATGTAATATCTTTTGGTCTTAAAGGAATAGTTCAGCCAAAAATGAAAATTCATCATTTACTCACCCTCATGTCATCCCAGATGTGTGTGACTTACTTTCTTCTGCAGAACACAAATGAAGATTTTTAGAAGAATATTTCAGATCTGTAGGTCCATATAATGCAAATGAATGGTGACCAGAACTTTATAGCTCCATAAAGCACATAAAGACAGCATAAAAGTAATCCATAAAACTCCAGTGGTTTAATTCATGTCTTCTGAAGTGATCCAATCATGGCACAGGTAGATTTTTGCCCATTGCGCCAATTTTGCATGGCATGTTGAATGAATGACTCTTTAAGGTTTGACATCAAAAGTAAAGAATAACGCAGTTATTTCAAATGTCACGTAAATGCAAATTTCTTGCTTTGTCGGATTTTCTAAATAAGTTGATTTTTGGGAGTAATCAGCATTGATTAAAACATTGGAGTCTTATGAATTTTCTTTTATGCTTCCTTTGTGTTTTTTGGAGCTTTAAAGATGAAAGATTTGGCACCCATTCACTTGAAAGCTGAAATATTCTTCTAAAAATCTTCATTTGTGTTCTGCACAAGAAAGAAAGTGACACAAATCTCTGATGTTCTGATGTTTATTGTAATTGTATATGTCTCTATGTTGCTCGGATCTGCACGCAAGACTTTCACCCACTGTTGCAGTTGCGTTTATGGTTGAGTGACAATAAAGTGATTTGATTTGACTATCCCTTTTAGAGCTGTCGATCAAATATATTTCTGAAGTTTTGCAACCCTATGAGCTTTAGTTCTCTAACTGAATGTTTTTACTAAGGGTTTGTTGAAACATCGTTTTATGGGGATGTGAGGAGTTGCATGTGACAGAGCACCAGTAATTATGATGACAGTACATTTTAACTGGTTGCATAAAGTACCTTGTAAAGAAAAAAACTCTGAACCCCCCCCCACTCGTTTTAAAAGCGAGATGATTTTACTCGTGGACAGAACCCAGAACCTTTACACAAAATTTCAAACCACATACAAATGCGGATTGAAACTTTTTTTTTGTGTGTAAATAAATAAATAAATGAAGATTTCTTGTGGCTTATTTGCTATTCTGACTACAAACAGCAAAACACATCAAAGTCATACATGTCTTAAAATCTCATTTAGACAGCCAGTGTAAACAGAGCAATAATGTCATGTGTAAACAGGTTTTCATGAGTTGTTCATGCTTTCACATGTCATTGTTCAGATTATGAAAAAACAGCAAATTCATGCCCATTCCAGCAGTAGTGCAAACTAGCAATTTCTAAACCAAAACATATGGTTTTAGTCAAATCAGGCATGCTGGTGGGTTAAGTCGCAAATATATGCAGCTGTTTATCATGGCATGGAGCAGCAAAAAGATGACAATCGGCAAACACAGCCTCTGTCTGCTGCAGACCACACCGCTTCACCTGTGCCCTAGAAGAAAGAGGAGACAGAGGACAGATAGGAAGTCACTTCCACCTGGACCACTGCTTGTCTTTGTCTGTTAAAGGCACATAAATCACGCCCATCAGTGGCTTCATTTTGGTGCTGCCATCCTCCAGTTTGTCATACTGCTCCAACATCTGGTTTCCTCCTGCTGGCCCGACTGGCAGAATCAGACGCCCACCCGGCTTCAGCTGGTCCAACAACTATAAAACAAACACACACATACAATATGGCAAAGCACTGGTTTAAACACAAAAAGACCTCACAAAAGAACACTGTTGTATTTATTATAGCTTAAATGGTGCACTCTGCTATTTTTGTCCTCATTAAAACATTTACCCTTAAAGAAATGAATAGCACTTATGAATTAATTCCATTGTATGTGCCTTATTGTTACCCCATTTAATTTTTTACTCTTAAAACAGAGGCACAAGTCAAATTATTTATGAGCATGTGGTAATCAACATTATGCCACAAATGCTGTTAATAAAACTTCATAATTGTGAAGAAATATATGGTATTGATCCTGTAATATTCTTTAAAGGACACATCTTATCCAGCAAGTCACCAATCTGTACATGTGTTTTAAGGGAAACGTACTGCTTGTGGCACGGTGGGAGCTGCAGCGCCGACATGTATGGCGTCAAAGGGCGCTTCCTCTGTATGGCCCATTCTTCCATCTCCAACTGGAAGCACACAACATTATAATACGCCTGAGCCCATTTCACTACTCTGTCTTTATTATTAATGGTGCGTTCATGTTGTGTCAGGATTTACGAGCATTATACTCGGAGCGGATCACGTCCTGGGATTTCCAAGTTACCCGTTTCTATGACAACACTCATAATGCCAAAATGGCTTTGATGTTGATAAAAACTAAATATTTATAAATACATACATTTAATAAATTAACCACTATATGTAGTTGTGAAATATTTAAGAACCAAAAAAGTGCTTCAGTTAACAACGGCAAAATAAAATGGCATATCAAACTGAAATATGTGTAAACTACTTTTAATTGTTGAGGTCATTTTGGTTCTTTTTACATGACCCTGCGACTTTCAAGTGCTTTCATTGAATTATGGGCTTACAAATTGTAATTACTGTAATTCTGACATAACGTGAATGCATCATGAAGGTATTGTGAGTTACTTTTAAAAGCACACAGATTTTACTCTATTAATGTTTTATTCTTTAAAATTTCAGAATGGATTTAAATATGGTCAAATGTATTAAAAGAAATGAGTTCATTGTCAAAAAATACATTAAACATAAATTGTAGAAATGCAGAAATTAGTAACTGTTGATATTAAGTATCTCATGAAAATGAAGATTGAGTGTCAAGACATCTCACAAATACACACAACAATCCACAATTTGGAATTCACAAATATAAGCTATACAATGATTTATTTGCTCGCAGTCCAGTCCATGAATGCACACATAAATGCTTTTTTCATGGCTATTCTGCCTCGAGGATGCCCATAAATGTGCCTTTGCATTTGTGGATAGTTTTGAAACTCCTGTTCCATGGCCTTAATTAAAAATATGATCAAACTAATCTCCAATGTATGTGGATTGGCCTTCTTCCTCTTCCTTTTAACAGCCAAAATGATTCATTAAAGCCACCTGCTGTTATCTTAGACCAGAGACATCAGTCTGGATCCTCAAGTTTAGAAAATTCTTTGCTTTATTTTAATTGCAAAACATCCTTAAATTCAATAAAAATACTGTTTATACTACTGTACTGTATTTCTTCCTTCTGTGGAACACAACAAATTTAGTTTGAAAAATGTCTATGATTTTTTGTCCAAACAATGAAAGTCAGTGACTTTGATTTATTGACAAAAACAAGTGAAACATCTTTCAAAATATATATATTTTTGTGTTCCACAGAAGAAAAAAGTCATACAGGTTTGAAGGCAACATGAGAGTGAGTAAATGGTGGACTCTATTTATGGCTCATTTCCCTCCAAATTAAATCTATGAGATATTTCAACCATTTTATCATCCGCCAATGAACAAAAAGTAAGTCTGATTCCTTAAGAGTGAAATTATTATTATTATTTTTTTAAATCACACACATCTCCTTAATAAGTTGCATGAATTGAGGTACCCTTTATGTCCATAACACAAACTGTGAAGGATAAGTTACTGGCTAAAGGATGGCTGTCACAATAATTAAATCTGGATGACGATTAATTGTCCCTTCTTGGGCTTTCACGATTAATTGTCATATTTCTTAAGGAGTCATTTTACCATATTTAACTTCAAATAATAAAAGGGTAATATGATTTCCTTTTAAGGATTTAAAAACGTATGAATGACGTGAAAAATAATGTTTTAAATATAAAAATATTTCAAATGTCTCTTTTTGGTCAATTGTACATTTACACACACAAAAATATATATATATATTATTATATTTATGTTATATATCATATTATGCAATAGTAAAAAATTTCTGTCCTAATATCTTCACTTTCACACATTATTTTAATGATCTTTGATTAAACCCACAAGTCCTTACTTGTCTGAAGCAAAACCTTTGATATTTCGTTTAATCATTTCATCACACCACAGAAAAAGCGCTTTGTCTTCACTATGAAAGTTTATATTTGTTGATGTATATTTTCATCAGAACACTTGAGAAGCGCTTCACACGTTCTCCCGGACAGGAACTGATCCAGTTGACATCCGCTTGTGAATAAAATGAACCATGATCAGATGATTATTTAATTAAAACAACAGGCCTATGCCCAAGTATAATACTTAGAGCAAGGGGTTCTTCAAAATCACTACCACTAAGTGCATATGAGAAAGTGCCAGTAATTCATTTTATGCCTGATTTCAATAGTAGTATATAGCAAAAATTCTTGATAGTTTTATTTATTTGTTATTTATATTGTTTTATTTATAAAAAAAAATTAAAAGACAAAATGTATAGATTTGTAATTTTGCTTATTATCTTGGTCTTCAAATATCACATGAAAAGATTATCAGCTAATCCTATGAGCCAGAATAGCAATATCTGTGCATCCCTAATAAACTGATATATCATGAAACACAATTTAAAATACACAAAAAATTTTGTCAGAGACAAGAGGTGGGCAAGTACAACCAAACCAACCGATGAGTTTGATCCTCCCTGAAGAGATTAAACTAGGGTCGTCTTTCTTTACATTAGTTATGGATTCTTCCACTAGTTCCTTTATATGATCAATGCCAATCACCTTCCCTCTCAGACCAACCTGCAACACACACAAACACACACACACACACACACACACACACACACACACTATAATAATACAACTAAAACAATACTGAGTGCTGCGGTCACACAAAACCAAAATGAATGTATTAATTAATGAAAAATAAATATACTAAAATAAATGAGTATTTACCGTAATGCATAACCTGTCACTGAAACTGTTTATTGATCAACATTAAGATCTTTGTCTACTTCCCATAAACAAGAAATATATAAATACAAGAACAAATAGATGTAATAAATAAAACCATAATAAACGAGTAAATTCATCTAAAAATGAATTAATTCAGGACTAATATTTTTTTTTAAATGTAAAAACATAACATTGTTTATTTCGTTTGGTCCTCTACAAACACATTTACACTAAATTAAAATGTGTGATGACCGTGTTTGCATTTAATTATTCATTTGCATGTAATACTACAGAAATGTGAAAGTCTGTGTTTGCGATATGTAAATGTAATGTACCATTCTGGCGAAGCAGACAGATAGGATTCCTGAGCCTGATCCCACATCTAGAGCCTTTGCTCCCTCGTAGAGGTGATCATGGAGAAGCTCCAGCGCATATGCGTGCTGCAGCACACCAGCACGGTTCAACATATCAACATCTGCCATTACAAATGCTGCTAACTGCAAGAAATGCTCTTTTAACTTACCATATGTGGTGCACTGATTGTTGCTTGGTAACCTGTACGAAATTAATAAACGAAAAAAGACAATTAAAAAAAGAAACCATCGCCAAAGACATGATAGGCCTACATCAAGAGCATCACCAGACTAACACCATATACACCGGAAGCATCAAAGCTACACGTCACCTAAAAAAGTACACTAATAATAAACAATTGAGCCGTAAGCGCGATGCTAGGCTTGAGCAAGTGTAAAACTAAATTCTTTATTTTCAACGTGAATCCATTTGTCTAAATATGGACATTGTATGAGTGATTCTGCTTTTATTTTCTTATTTCATTTAATGGGTTTATTGTAGGGGGATGTGTTATTTTATGACTGTTGTACAGCACCTTGGTTAGCACTCATGGTGCTTTTAAGGTGCTATATAAATAAACTTGACCTTGACCTTTTGCACAAACACACAATTCCCAATAGGGTCATTCCATGTCAAGGCAACCAGAGGTCCCAGAATTTTTTCATTTTTACTAGTGAAAGGCAAACATAAATGATCATGAATCTAAAATGCCATAATTTCAATATTTATTGAGTAATTAGTTCATTCATTTTTTTTTTTTGGTGGGGGGGGGGGTGAAGTCGGAGGAAAGTATACCCAACTTTAAATTTCCCACTTCAACCTCAATTCGTTACAGTCAATCACAAGTCACAGTCACATGTCCGGTGTACATAACTTAGTCAGCTTTGCACTGGGACATCTATAAACCAACAGACTTCCAATAAAACAGAAGTCGACCGGCAGTGGATTTCGCCAAAAAAGAAAAATGATTTCTTTCTGTACAATGACGGGCACAGACAAAGAGTACTAAAATCCAAGCTGTAGTTTATTTTACAACAAAAATCCCAAAATAACAAAGAAATTAATAAATAAAAAGATTTGGTGCATAACGCGAGACTTTTAAGTATAAACTAGCCGAAATTACGAAAAAACGATCGACAACTATCACCATAGATTTTGCCGATATTGATAGTTCCAAAAAGCAACTTTCAGCACTAATTAATTGGTAAAACCGATATATCGGTCTGCCTCTAATATAAAACACACGGTAGAAAGTAGTATAGATGATATTGTGAGAATGAAATTACTTTGGATTGTGACACATACCTATAGATTGTGGCGAGTCCATATATGGATTACATCTGGAGAAATGGGCACGATCTGTAGCCAACATAACTTCATACACACGGTCCGATTTAATGATCCCATTCTCTGGACAAAAAACACATACAAATCGATAGGTTTATACCGGTGTAATAATATATGTTCATTGTAAGTGTAATGTACAAGTTATTCCAATATCAGACAGTTTTGCCTCTGCATGACAACATTTTGGAACATGGGAACAACTATCCCTTTAATCTGAAACTTGTCCGGGCGCATCTTTACACTTCTTTTTTGTCATTTAATTTAGTAAAGTTTGGCCTCTGTGAAGTCTCAACTTCTTCATATGAGTAAGTACGACAGGTTGAAGTAATGTCCGAATTAAACAATGTACACAATTAATCATGTTCTCTAAATATCAGCTGTGTCATATCTAAAAATGTAACCAGCTGAACGATCGGCTATTGTTTTGTATTACCATGGAGGATGCAGAGATCAACTAAAGAGACATGCAAGATTGTTCATGTAGACGTTTACTGTACAGTACTTCAGTCTGCATGTCTACGGCACGTTCCTGCACTAAATAATGGAAGTGCCGGAGCAACAAAAACTTTGCAGCATGCCAGCAATGTTACACCGGTATACAAAACTAACATGCTACACATGCATAGTAAATACTACGCATTTACACTTTGACACAGATGATTACTCGCAGACTGAAGGCTATACACATTTCTTTCTAAACTTTTACTTTGCACCCACCTTCACTAACTCAGACATAATAAGGGTGCATCAAGGGCAATGTTTTCTTTTTTACATTATCCCCTCCAATGTTTTCCTATCCTCCAGATTTTTTTTTATTCTTTTGATATGAAAAACTGAATTCTTTTTAAAGGCTCTGTAGCTCTGTGAAACACAATCCTAAACATTTGACCTGGTTATTTACAGCAGGCATGTGAATGCTGTAAATCAATAGTGGCATTGAGGGCCAAGACACTATCACGCACAGAGAACAGATCATTAAACACACTGATGGATGCTGATTTGGGGGGAACCTGTGAAATATAGGCAGAAACTGATGAGTCTTTTTCCCATTTTCTCACAGAAATCTGTGGAATTTTACAGAATGGATTAAACATAGTAAAACATGTTAAATGGAGCTGAATACTACAGTTGCCTTGGTACCTGAAAGCCTTTTCAACTAATTAATAATGAAAATGCAAGGGGTCGCAAGAAACATGCATTTGCATAGATTTCACCTGGGCCACGTCACTTGGAAAGTAAGCTTTCCAGAAGAAAAGTCAAGGCTTGTGAACTCCAGGCAAAGGGAAGAGCTCAGGTCAAAGAAAAAGCAGAACGCTTTGTGGTTGCTAAAATGTTTTAGCATGTTGTTATGCCATTGCTAGGTTTTCCTGGGTGGTTGCTAGGTGATTACTCACTGGCCCAAGCCAAAAAAGCCACTCACTTAAGTCTCAAAGACATTCTGGTCTCTAGATATTGCTTGAGTACCTCCTTCAGTGTAAGTCTGTTAGATATTTTTTTTTTCTGTTGCATGGTCCACAAGAGGAAAGCCAAAAGACATATTGCTTTGGAAGAATCATGTAAAGCCAGTATACATGTCTGTAGCATAAATGATGTGAAGAGTTTAATACTTGGGGTCAGGGGTTTACTTAAACCCCTGACCCTACGTATGAGCAACAGTAATAGTGATTGCTAAGGTAAGCACCACTAAATATAGATCACTGAACCCAAGAGTTGAAGCCAAGAGTTCAGGAGGATGGGTTACATGCCAGAAGATTATTATTAGTCTCCGTAGGCAATGGTCAACAATTGGATTAGTTAAAAATGCTCATATTTTTCCATATGCACCACAGACAGCCTCCACAAGTGCAGCAAAATATACACCTGTGCAAAAGGGTTCTGCGCAATTTCACTTAATGACAAGTGGTGCTGGCCTTACCATATGATATGGATGCAGAGCGATGCAATACATGTTCAATACAACATATGTCCAATGGTGACACCTGTACCACAATAAATGTGCATTAGTTACTTTTTGTAAACACTGCTGTGAAAGTTGCGTAAAACTTGCACAAATAGATACAATTCTGTAATGTAAAAAAAAGAGAGAAGCAAATACTAATTGGTTAAAATCACATTCTGATCATTTCAATGGAAATATTTTAATAGAAATCAAAGTCAATCTGAGTCTGAATAAATATAGTATTAATATCAAGGTCCTAAAAGTCCTAAACTGCAGAAGCGCACAACATTGAGTGACGTCATAACACCATGCGGGACGTCACGCCCACTAAACTCCAAGTACAAACTGAACATACGATTATCATATAATCACCACATATTTCAACAATTATAATAATATTATCTGGCGTTTCAGGAAACTTGAACCGATTTTACGCTAAATGGCGCTATTAGTGTAGTTAATACTAAAATAACACCCACAATATAATACAACACCAGTCACAACAATATAAAACAGGAAAAGAAAAAAAAATACATATTTAACTATTTAAACACGTAAAGAGAGCAGATTATTTACATGGGTTGATGAGTGATAATCGCATACTGTTCTGCTAGCAGCTAGCTAACAATAAATGAGGAGCATTGGGGCGCATTATAAAGTTTTAACCAAACCCCAGCAGTAATTATGTGTCTGTGTGAAATTCATAACACACGCGTGAACAAAAGTGACATAAAATCGCGCCGTTATAATACGCATGAGCACAGTTTCCTTCAGTTGTAACGCAATGCTAGTACACACGCGCACTTTACCTCACACACGCATAACACACACCCGTTACTCAGCACTACTGTCAATAAGCGTGTTTTGCTCTTGTAAACATGCAGAGCTGATGAAACTCACTGCGGAGGTTGTTGACGAGCTCTGCCTGACTTGCTCCTCCGGATTTCCACGCCATTATTAAACACACTCTGCGGATCAGGTAGAGTGCGGCTGTCAGCGCCGCGCCTGCGCACACCGCCCTTCCGACCACCGTTACCACTTCCAGCGCCGATACGTCACCAGACATCACCCTGTAATCATTTATTCTGTGCAGTGTTTTCCCATATGATCATATTTGTTTATCGTTTCGGTTGTTTGGGAGTTAAGGAATTTCTCAGCGCTCTAAGTAGCAGCGCGCCGCCAGTAGAAGAAGAGCACGAGCGCATTACAGTGTGACGTAAGGGATTATCGGGGTGATAATCAAGGTGACGTAAATGTTTATCGGTGTGATAATCAAGGTCATGAAAAAGTTTATCGGTGTGATCATCAAGGTGACTTAAATTTTTATCGAGTTGATAATCAAGGTGACTTAAATTTTTATCGAATTGATAATCAAGGTGACTTAAATATTTATCGAGTTGATAATCAAAGTGACTTAAATTTTTATCGAGTTGATAATCAAGGTGACTTAAATATTTATCGAGTTGATAATCAAGGTGACTTAAATATTTATCGAGTTGATAATCAAGGTGACTTAAATATTGATCGAGTTGATAATCAAGGTGACTTAAATGTTTATCGAGTTGATAATCAAGGTGACTTAAATTTTGATCGAGTTGATAATCAAGGTGACTTAAATGTTTATCGAATTGATAATCAAGGTGATGTAAGGGATTATACAGGTTGATAATCAAGGTGATATAAAGGATTATATGGGTTGATAATCAAGGTGACATAAATGTTTATCGAGTTGATAATCAAGGTGATGTAAGGGATTATACAGGTTGATAATCAAGGTGACATAAAGGATTATAGGGTTGATAATCAATGTGACATAAAGGATTATATGGGTGATAATCAAGGTGACTTAAATATTTATCGAGTTGATAATCAAGGTGACTTAAATATTTATCGAGTTGATAATCAAGGTGACTTAAATTTTGATCGAGTTGATAATCAAGGTGACTTAAATGTTTATCGAGTTGATAATCAAGGTGATGTAAGGGATTATACAGGTTGATAATCAAGGTGATGTAAGGGATTATATGGGTTGATAATCAAGGTGACATAAAGGATTATAGGGTTGATAATCAAGGTGACGTAAAGGATTATATGGGTGATAATCAAGGTGACTTAAACGTTTATCGAGTTGATAATCAAGGTGATGTAAGGGATTACACAGGTTGATAATCAAGGTGATGTAAGGGATTATAGGGTTGATAATCAAGGTGATGTAAGGGATTATATGGGTTGATAATCAAGGTGACATAAAGGATTATAGGGTTGATAATCAAGGTGACATAAAGGATTATAGGGTTGATAATCAAGGTGACTTAAATGTTTATCGAGGTTGATAATCAAGGTGATGTAAGGGATTATACAGGTTGATAATCAAGGTGACATAAAGGATTATATGGGTGATAATCAAGGTGATGTAAGGGATTATACAGGTTGATAATCAAGGTGATGTAAGGGATTATAGGGTTGATAATCTATGTGAATAAAGGATTATAGAGTTGATAATCAAGGTGATGTAAGGGATTGTACAGGTTGATAATCAAGGTGATGTAAGGGATTATATGGGTTGATAATCAAGGTGACATAAAGGATTATAGGGTTGATAATCAAGGTGACATAAAGGATTATAGGGGTGATAATCAAGGTGACATAAAGGATTATAGGGTTGATAATCAAGGTGACATAAAGGATTATATGGGTTGATAATCAAGGTGACATAAAGGATTATAGGGTTGATAATCAAGGTGACATAAAGGATTATAGGGTTGATAATCAAGGTGACATAAAGGATTATAGGGTTTATAATCAAGGTGACATAAAGGATTATAAGGTTGATAATCAAGGTGACATAAAGGATTATAGGGTTGATAATCAAGGTGACATAAAGGATTATAGGGTTGATAATCAAGGTGACATAAAGGATTATAGGGTTGATAATCAAGGTGACGTAAAGGATTATAGTGTTGATAATCAAGGTGACGTAAAGGATTATATGGGTTGATAATCAAGGTGACATAAAGGATTATAGGGTTGATAATCAAGGTGACGTAAAGGATTATATGGGTGATAATCAAGGTGACTTAAACGTTTATCGAGTTGATAATCAAGGTGACATAAAGGATTATAGGGTTGATAATCAAGGTGACATAAAGGATTATAGGGTGATAATCAAGGTGACATAAAGGATTATAGGGTTGATAATCAAGGTGACGTAAAGGATTATATGGGTGATAATCAAGGTGACTTAAACGTTTATCAAGTTGATTATCAATGTGACATAAAGGATTATAGGGTTAGTAATCAAGGTGACATAAAGGATTATAGGGTTGATAATCAAGGTGAAGTAAAGGATTATACGGTTGATAATCAAGGTGATTTAAACGTTTATCAAGTTGATAATCAAGGTGACTTAAATGTTTATCGAGTTGATAATCAAGGTGATGTAAGGGATTATAGGGTTGATAATCAAGGTGATGTAAGGGATTATATGGGTTGATAATCAATGTGACATAAAGGATTATAGGGTTGATAATCAATGTGACATAAAGGATTATAGGGTTGATAATCAAGGTGATGTAAGGGATTATATGGGTGATAATCAAGGTGACATAAAGGATTATAGGGTTGATAATCAAGGTGACATAAAGGATTATAGGGTTGATAATCAAGGTGACATAAAGGATTATAGGGTTGATAAT
This sequence comes from Xyrauchen texanus, assembly GCF_025860055.1. Taxonomy (NCBI): domain Eukaryota; kingdom Metazoa; phylum Chordata; class Actinopteri; order Cypriniformes; family Catostomidae; genus Xyrauchen; species Xyrauchen texanus. The sequence goes on along the minus strand of NC_068305.1, from coordinate 572,284 downwards.
CAAGGTGACATACAGGATTATACGGTTGATAATCAAGGTGACATACAGGATTATACGGTTGATAATCAAGGTGACATAAAGGATTATAGGGTTGATAATCAAGGTGATGTAAGGGATTATACAGGTTGATAATCAAGGTGACATAAAGGATTATAGGGTTGATAATCAATGTGACATAAAGGATTATAGGGTTGATAATCAAGGTGACGTAAAGGATTATATGGGTGATAATCAAGGTGACTTAAACGTTTATCAAGTTGATTATCAAGGTGACATAAAGGATTATATGGGTGATAATCAAGGTGACTTAAACGTTTATCAAGTTGATTATCAATGTGACATAAAGGATTATAGGGTTAGTAATCAAGGTGACATAAAGGATTATAGGGTTGATAATCAAGGTGAAGTAAAGGATTATATGGGTGATAATCAAGGTGATGTAAAGGATTATATGGGTGATAATCAAGGTGACTTAAATGTTTATCGAGTTGATAATCAAGGTGACATAAAGGATTATAGGTTGATAATCAAGGTGACATAAAGGATTATAGGGTTGATAATCAAGGTGACATAAAGGATTATAAGGTTGTTAATCAAGGTGACATAAAGGATTATAGGGTTGATAATCAAGGTGACATAAATGATTATAGGGTTGATAATCAAGGTGATGTAAGGGATTATATGGGTTGATAATCAATGTGACATAAAGGATTATAGGGTTGATAATCAATGTGACATAAAGGATTATAGGGTTGATAATCAAGGTGACATAAAGGATTATATGGTTGATAATCAAGGTGACATAAGCGTTTATCGAGTTGATAATCAAGGTGACATAAAGGATTATAAGGTTGATAATCAAGGTGACATAAATGATTATAGGGTTGATAATCAAGGTGACATAAAGGATTATAGGGTTGATAATCAAGGTGACATAAAGCGATTATACGGTTGATAATCAAGGTGACATAAAGGATTATACGGTTGATAATCAAGGTGACATAAAGGATTATAGGGTTGATAATCAAGGTGACATAAGGATTATAGGGTTGATAATCAAGGTGACATAAAGGATTATAGGGTTGATAATCAAGGTGACATAAAGGATTATAGGGTTGATAATCAAGTGATGGATTATTGATAATCATGATAAGGATTATAGGGTTGATAATCAAGGTGACATAAAGGATTATAGGGTTGATAATCAAGGTGACATAAAGGATTATAGGGTTGATAATCAAGGTGACATAAAGGATTATAGGGTTGATAATCAAGGTGACATAAAGGATTATAGGGTTGATAATCAAGGTGACATAAAGGATTATAGGGTTGATAATCAAGGTGATGTAAGGGATTATATGGGTTGATAATCAAGGTGACATAAAGGATTATATGGGTTGATAATCAAGGTGACATAAAGGATTATATGGGTTGATAATCAAGGTGACTTAAACGTTTATCGAGTTGATAATCAAGGTGACATAAAGGATTATAGGGTTGATAATCAAGGTGACATAAAGGATTATAGGGTTGATAATCAAGGTGACATAAAGGATTATAGGGTTGATAATCAAGGTGACATAAAGGATTATAGGGTTGATAATCAAGGTGACATAAAGGATTATAGGGTTGATAATCAAGGTGACATAAAGGATTATAGGGTTGATAATCAAGGTGATGTAAGGGATTATATGGGTTGATAATCAATGTGACATAAAGGATTATAGGGTTGATAATCAAGGTGACATAAAGGATTATAGGGTTGATAATCAAGGTGACATAAAGGATTATAGGGTTGATAATCAAGGTGATGTAAGGGATTATAGGTTTGATAATCAAGGTGACATAAAGGATTATAGGGTTGATAATCAAGGTGACATAAAGGATTATAGGGTTGATAATCAAGGTGATGTAAGGGATTATAGGGTTGATAATCAAGGTGATGTAAGGGATTATATGGGTTGATAATCAATGTGACATAAAGGATTATAGGGTTGATAATCAAGGTGACGTAAAGGATTATATGGGTGATAATCAAGGTGACTTAAACGTTTATCGAGTTGATAATCAAGGTGACATAAAGGATTATATGGGTGATAATCAAGGTGACTTAAACGTTTATCGAGTTGATAATCAAGGTGACATAAAGGATTATAGGGTTGATAATCAAGGTGACATAAAGGATTATAGGGTTGATAATCAAGGTGACTTAAAGGATTATAGGGTTGATAATCAAGGTGATGTAAGGGATTATATGGGTTGATAATCAAGGTGACATAAAGGATTATAGGGTTGATAATCAAGGTGACATAAAGGATTATAGGGTTGATAATCAATGTGACATAAAGAATTATATGGGTGATAATCAAGGTGACATAAAAGGACTATATGGGTTATAATCAAGGTGAAATAAGGGATTATAGGGTTGGTAATCAAGGTGAAATAAGGGATTATAGGGTTGGTAATCAAGGTGAAATAAGGGATTATAGGGTTGATAATCAAGGTGACATAAAGGATTATAAGGTTGATAATCAAGGTGACATAAAGGATTATAGGGTTGATAATCAAGGTGACATAAAGGATTATAGGGTTGATAATCAAGGTGATGTAAGGGATTATATGGGTTGATAATCAAGGTGACGTAAGGTTATAGGGTGATAATCAAGTGACTAAGGTTATAGTGATAATCAAGGTGACATAAAGGATTATAGGGTTGATAATCAAGGTGACATAAAGGATTATATGGGTTGATAATCAAGGTGACATAAAGGATTATAGGGTTGATAATCAAGGTAACATAAAGGATTATAGGGATGATAATCAAGGTGACATAAAGGATTATAGGGTTGATAATCAAGGTGACATAAAGGATTATAGGGTTGATAATCAAGGTGATGTAAGGGATTATATGGGTTGATAATCAATGTGACATGAAGGATTATAGGGTTGATAATCAAGGTGACATAAATGATTATAGGTTTGGTAATCAAGGTGACTTAAGGGATTATAGGGTTGATGATCAAGGTGACATAAAGGATTATAGGGTTGATAATCAAGGTGACATAAAAGATTATAGGGTTGATAATCAAGGTGACTTAAGGGATTATAGGGTTGATGATCAAGGTGACTTAAAGGTTTATCGAGTTGATAATCAAGGTGATGTAAGGGATTATATGGGTTGATAATCCCTTATGGGTTGATAATCCCTTATGGGTTGATAATCAAGGTGACATAAAGGATTATAGGGGTGATAATCAAGGTAACAAAAAGGATTATAGGGTTGATAATCAAGGTGACATAAAGGATTATAGGGTTGATAATCAAGGTGACATAAAGGATTATAGGGTTGATAATCAAGGTGACATAAAGGATTATAGGGTTGATAATCAAGGTGACTTAAACGTTTATCGAGTTGATAATCAAGGTGACATAAAGGATTATAGGGTTGATAATCAAGGTGACATAAAGGATTATAGGGTTGATAATCAAGGTGACATAAAGGATTATAGGGTTGATAATCAAGGTGACATAAAGCGATTATAGGGTTGATAATCAAGGTGACATAAAGGATTATAGGGTTGATAATCAAGGTGATGTAAGGGATTATATGGGTTGATAATCAAGGTGACATAAGGGATTATAGGGTTGATAATCAATGTGACATAAAGGATTATAGGGTTGATAATCAAGGTGACGTAAAGGATTATATGGGTGATAATCAAGGTGACTTAAACGCTTATCGGGTTGATAATCAAGGTGACATAAAGGATTATAGGGTTGGTAATCAAGGTGACATAAAGGATTATAGGGTTGATAATCAAGGTGACATAAAGGATTATAGGGTTGATAATCAAGGTGACATAAAGGATTATAGGGTTGATAATCAAGGTGACATATAAGGATTATAGGGTTGATAATCAAGGTGATGTAAGGGATTATATGGGTTGATAATCAATGTGACATAAAGGATTATAGGGTTGATAATCAAGGTGACATAAAGGATTATAGGGTTGATAATCAAGGTGACATAAAGGATTATAGGGTTGATAATCAAGGTGACATAAAGGATTATAGGGTTGATAATCAAGGTGACATAAAGGATTATAGGGTTGATAATCAAGGTGACATAAAGGATTATAGGGTTGATAATCAAGGTGACGTAAAGGATTATAGGGTTGATAATCAAGGTGACATAAAGGATTATAGGGTTGATAATCAAGGTGACATAAAGGATTATAGGGTTGATAATCAAGGTGACATAAAGGATTATAGGGTTGATAATCAAGGTGACATAAAGGATTATAGGGTTGATAATCAAGGTGACATAAAGGATTATAGGGTTGATAATCAAGGTGACATAAAGGATTATAGGGTTGATAATCAAGGTGACATAAAGGATTATAGGGTTGATAATCAAGGTGACATAAAGGATTATAGGGTTGATAATCAAGGTGACATAAAGGATTATAGGGTTGATAATCAAGGTGATGTAAGGGATTATATGGGTTGATAATCAATGTGACATAAAGGATTATAGGGTTGATAATCAAGGTGACATAAAGGATTATATGGGTGATAATCAAGGTGACTTAAACGTTTATCGAGTTGATAATCAAGGTGACATAAAGGATTATAGGGTTGATAATCAAGGTGACATAAAGGATTATAGGGTTGATAATCAAGGTGACATAAAGGATTATAGGGTTGATAATCAAGGTGACGTAAGGATTATAGGTTGATAATCAAGGTGACATAAAGATTATAGGGTTGATAATCAAGGTGACATAAAGGATTATAGGGTTGATAATCAAGGTGACATAAAGGATTATAAGGTTGATAATCAAGGTGACATAAAGGATTACAGGGTTGGTAATCAAGGTGACATAAAGTATTATAGGGTTGATAATCAAGGTGACATAAAGGATTATAGGGTTGATAATCAAGGTGATGTAAGGGATTATATGGGTTGATAATCAAGGTGACATAAAGGATTATAGGGTTGATAATCAATGTGACATAAAGGATTATAGGGTTGATAATCAAGGTGACATAAAGGATTATATGGGTGATAATCAAGGTGACTTAAACGTTTATCGAGTTGATAATCAAGGTGACATAAAGGATTATATGGGTGATAATCAAGGTGACATAAAGGATTATAGGGTTGATAATCAAGGTGACATAAAGGATTATAGGGTTGATAATCAAGGTGACATAAAGGATTATAGGGTTGATATTCAAGGTGACTTAAAGGATTATAGGGTTGATAATCAAGGTGATGTAAGGGATTATATGGGTTGATAATCAATTTGACATAAAGGATTATAGGGTTGATAATCAAGGTGACATAAAGGATTATAGGGTTGATAATCAATGTGACATAAAGAATTATATGGGTGATAATCAAGGTGACATAAAAGGACTATATGGGTTATAATCAAGGTGAAATAAGGGATTATAGGGTTGGTAATCAAGGTGAAATAAGGGATTATAGGGTTGGTAAGCAAAGTGACAAAGGATTATAGGGTTTATAATCAAGGTGACATAAAGGATTATAAGGTTGATAATCAAGGTGACATAAAGGATTACAGGGTTGGTAATCAAGGTGACATAAAGGATTATAGGGTTGATAATCAAGGTGACATAAAGGATTATAGGGTTGATAATCAAGGTGACGTAAGGGATTATAGGTTTGATAATCAAGGTGACATAAAGGATTATAGGGTTGATAATCAAGGTGACATAAAGGATTATAGGGTTGATAATCAAGGTGACATAAAGGATTATAGGGTTGATAATCAAGGTGACATAAAGGATTATAGGGTTGATAATCAAGGTGATGTAAGGGATTATAGGGTTGATAATCAAGGTGACGTAAAGGATTATATGGGTGATAATCAAGGTGACTTAAACGTTTATCGAGTTGATAATCAAGGTGACATAAAGGATTATAGGGTTGATAATCAAGGTGACATAAAGGATTATAGGGTTGATAATCAAGGTGACATAAAGGATTATAGGGTTGATAATCAAGGTGACATAAAGGATTATAGGGTTGATAATCAAGGTGACATAAAGGATTATAGGGTTGATAATCAAGGTGACATAAAGGATTATAGGGTTGATAATCAAGGTGACATAAAGGATTATAGGGTTGATAATCAAGGTGACATAAAGGATTATAGGGTTGATAATCAAGGTGATGTAAGGGATTATATGGGTTGATAATCAATGTGACATAAAGGATTATAGGGTTGATAATCAAGGTGACGTAAAGGATTATATGGGTGATAATCAAGGTGACTTAAATGTTTATAGAGTTGATAATCAAGGTGACATAAAGGATTATAAGGTTGATAATCAAGGTGACATAAAGGATTATAGGGTTGATAATCAAGGTGACGTAAAGGATTATATGGGTTGATAATCAAGGTGACTTAAAGGATTATAGAGTTGATAATCAAGGTGACATAAAGGATTATAGGGTTGATAATCAAGGTGACATAAAGGATTATAGGGTTGATAATCAAGGTGACATAAAGGATTATAGGGTTGATAATCAAGGTGACATAAAGGATTATAGGGTTGATAATCAAGGTGACATAAAGGATTATAGGGTTGATAATCAAGGTGATGTAAGGGATTATATGGGTTGATAATCAATGTGACATAAAGGATTATAGGGTTGATAATCAAGGTGACATAAAGGATTATAGGGTTGATAATCAAGGTGACATAAAGGATTATAGGGTTGATAATCAAGGTGACATAAAGGATTATAGGGTTGATAATCAAGGTGACATAAAGGATTATAGGGTTGATAATCAAGGTGACATAAAGGATTATAGGGTTGATAATCAAGGTGACATAAAGGATTATAGGGTTGATAATCAAGGTGACATAAGGATTATAGGGTGATAATCAAGGGTTGATAATCAAGGTGACATAAAGGATTATAGGGTTGATAATCAAGGTGACATAAAGGATTATAAGGTTGATAATCAAGGTGACATAAAGGATTATAGGGTTGATAATCAAGGTGACATAAATGATTATAGGGTTGATAATCAAGGTGATGTAAGGGATTATATGGGTTGATAATCAATGTGACATAAAGGATTATAGGGTTGATAATCAAGGTGACATAAAGGATTATAAGGTTGATAATCAAGGTGACATAAAGGATTATAGGGTTGATAATCAAGGTGACATAAAGGATTATAAGGTTGATAATCAAGGTGACATAAAGGATTATAGGGTTGATAATCAATGTGACATAAATGATTATAGGGTTGATAATCAAGGTGATGTAAGGGATTATAGGGTTGATAATCAAGGTGACGTAAAGGATTATATGGGTGATAATCAAGGTGACTTAAATGTTTATCGAGTTGATAATCAAGGTGACATAAAGGATTATAGGGTTGATAATCAAGGTGACATAAAGGATTATAGGGTTGATAATCAAGGTGACATAAAGGATTATAGGGTTGATAATCAAGGTGACATAAAGGATTATAGGGTTGATAATCAAGGTGACATAAAGGATTATAGGGTTGATAATCAAGGTGACATAAAGGATTATAGGGTTGATAATCAAGGTGACGTAAAGGATTATATGGGTTGATAATCAAGGTGACATAAAGGATTATAGGGTTGATAATCAAGGTGACATAAAGGATTATAGGGTTGATAATCAAGGTGACATAAAGGATTATAGGGTTGATAATCAAGGTGACATAAAGGATTATAAGGTTGATAATCAAGGTGACATAAAGGATTATAGGGTTGATAATCAAGGTGACATAAATGATTATAGGGTTGATAATCAAGGTGATGTAAGGGATTATATGGGTTGATAATCAATGTGACATAAAGGATTATAGGGTTGATAATCAATGTGACATAAAGGATTATAGGGTTGATAATCAAGGTGACGTAAAGGATTATATGGGTGATAATCAAGGTGACTTAAACGTTTATCGAGTTGATAATCAAGGTGACATAAAGGATTATAGGGTTGATAATCAAGGTGACATAAAGGATTATAGGGTTGATAATCAAGGTGACATAAAGGATTATAGGGTTGATAATCAAGGTGACATAAAGGATTATAAGGTTGATAATCAAGGTGACATAAAGGATTATAGGGTTGATAATCAAGGTGACATAAATGATTATAGGGTTGATAATCAAGGTGATGTAAGGGATTATATGGGTTGATAATCAATGTGACATAAAGGATTATAGGGTTGATAATCAAGGTGACATAAAGGATTATAAGGTTGGTAATCAAGGTGACATAAAGGATTATAGGGTTGATAATCAAGGTGACATAAAGGATTATAAGGTTGATAATCAAGGTGACATAAAGGATTATAGGGTTGATAATCAAGGTGACATAAATGATTATAGGGTTGATAATCAAGGTGATGTAAGGGATTATAGGGTTGATAATCAAGGTGACATAAAGGATTATAGGGTTGATAATCAAGGTGACATAAAGGATTATAGGGTTGATAATCAAGGTGACATAAAGGATTATAGGGTTGATAATCAAGGTGACATAAAGGATTATAGGGTTGATAATCAAGGTGACATAAAGGATTATAAGGTTGATAATCAAGGTGACATAAAGGATTATAGGGTTGATAATCAAGGTGACATAAAGGATTATAGGGTTGATAATCAAGGTGACATAAGGATTATAGGGTTGATAATCAAGGTGACATAAGGATTATAGGGTTGATAATCAAGGTGACATAAAGGATTATAGGGTTGATAATCAAGGTGACATAAAGGATTATAGGGTTGATAATCAAGGTGACATAAAGGATTATAGGGTTGATAATCAAGGTGACATAAAGGATTATAGGGTTGATAATCAAGGTGACATAAAGGATTATAGGGTTGATAATCAAGGTGACATAAAGGATTATAGGGTTGATAATCAAGGTGACATAAAGGATTATAGGGTTGATAATCAAGGTGACATAAAGGATTATAGGGTTGATAATCAAGGTGACATAAAGGATTATATGGGTTGATAATCAAGGTGACATAAAGGATTATAGGGTTGATAATCAAGGTGACATAAAGGATTATAGGGTTGATAATCAAGGTGACATAAAGGATTATAGGGTTGATAATCAAGGTGACATAAAGGATTATAAGGTTGATAATCAAGGTGACATAAAGGATTATAGGGTTGATAATCAAGGTGACATAAAGGATTATAGGGTTGATAATCAAGGTGATGTAAGGGATTATATGGGTTGATAATCAAGGTGACATAAAGGATTATAGGGTTGATAATCAAGGTGACATAAAGGATTATAAGGTTGATAATCAAGGTGACATAAAGGATTATAGGGTTGATAATCAAGGTGACATAAAGGATTATAGGGTTGATAATCAAGGTGACATAAAGGATTATAAGGTTGATAATCAAGGTGACATAAAGGATTATAGGGTTGATAATCAAGGTGACATAAAGGATTATAGGGTTGATAATCAAGGTGATGTAAGGGATTATATGGGTTGATAATCAATGTGACATAAAGGATTATAGGGTTGATAATCAAGGTGACATAAAGGATTATAGGGTTGATAATCAAGGTGACATAAAGGATTATAGGGTTGATAATCAAGGTGACATAAAGGATTATAGGGTTGATAA